>NC_054482.1:51585321-51885321 GCF_017639515.1 Carcharodon carcharias
TGTGAAAATGTCACACGAGATGGGACATGTTAATGAAGTACACAAAATTTTATTAAACTTTTTAAAATCCGAAATCAAACCTCACCCCACTACTGGATGAGGTTTGTTAAAAAATCACTTACCCGCCTGCCGGTTGGGCCCGTGTACTGAGCCGAAGTTCACACGGGCTCCTCAAAATCCTGGTCAATTGGTGACTTAATGGCCTTAACAAGGCCTTTAATTAGTGGTGAGCACGCGTCATGCTGCATAGCGCGCCCGCCGACCTAAACATCACGATGCCGCATGCTAACATCGGGAGACTCGTGCGACGTCAGCACGCGACATTTTAAGCGCTGACAGGCGGGCTCCGCCACCCACACTTCAGCCAGAAGATTCAGCCCCATGTATTTTTTTCAGGATTGACTCAAATCGTAGAGGCACAGCTACAACAATATTGACTGTCCTGGCACTTGACATGAATATTTGGTTAAGCAACAGCTGCTCTCAATACAGAGCAGGTGTATCCAAGCTTTTTGGGCTACAAAGAGCTACAAAAAAAGCTTAAATCCATTCTCTTATTAAATTACATATCTTTCAGATACAGACAGACCTTGGTGTTCCAAGCTAGAATTTCTGTACTAGTGAACTATTAAAACTTAAGTCTCATGATATTCAAATAGAAGAAACTAGTAAATAGGAAATATTAGCATAGGTAGAACTGATTTATGGGGTGGATTTTGAGAGCTCAGGTGTTGAATGTGGCCCATTGGCCTTCCTCATGGGTGGAGAGGATGATTTCATAAATGAAGTAGGTCTTGCTTATCAAGGGGACATGTTTTAAAAGATTTTAATTCCTTTACTTAAATGTTTAAACCATAAACTAATCTCCCTGAGACATTTCTGTGACTCAGGGAGATTTCTGTGCTCTTTCGCGCAGGCACGACTCATGGGGAGCGCTTCCGAGCACACGTCATGCTAAGCAGGCCTTAATTGGCCCGCCCATGTAAAATGGCGGCACAGACCCGATCGGGTTGCACTTGCTACCTCCCGCCCGCCCCCGCACAACCCCCCACCCCCCCGCCCCCCGCAATCGGGGGAAAAATTCTGCTCTAAAAGAATCAAGGGAAATGGGAATAGGATGGAAAAATGGGGGCGATGTAGAATTTCCGCCATGACCTTATTGAATCTTAGAGCAAACATGATGGATCATGTGGCCTACTCCTCTTATTTCTTATATTGTTATGGTTCTGAGCCATCCAATTTTCTTCTCTTCTCATCTCAATCCATTTACCTGTGCTTAATAACTGGTTCCCAGGTGGCTTCCAGTCCATTATCTGATTCTTCATGTATGAGATCAGATGGCAAGTGTTGCCAACTCATTCAGTCATGGAGAGGTATCACATCCTCAATCCTCATATAATGTGCACATGCGCATGCTTTCCAGCAGGAATCACTAGATAGCAGTCATCACAGTTCAGGAGCAAATTGTTGTGGCCATACATCTATTCCAGCTAAGATCAACTGACAGTACATTGAACCTTGAACTTTTCTGGTCTGTATGGCTCAGTTCCACACTGCATGAAATTACGAACTGATCCATCTGCCAAACTAATTGTGGAGCTTTTTAAATGACATAAATTCAAAGTCACTTTACTGGAGTTCTAAGAATTACCTTTAGCACCAAAGCTAACTGCTATGACCACTTTAACTGGCCTTGAAACTTCAAATACTTTTGAAGTTCCTCACACAATGTTTGCTTATTGAATTCAAATCCTTAATCAGTAGAATTAAATGAACATCAATGTAAATGAGGGAGGCCAGCAGGCCTGTGCCACTTGTGCTGATTAATCATTGTGACAAAGATTAACCAACTTGAAAACAGCAGCCATTTATAGCATGAGTTGTCATTTACTTCCCAGGGGCCAAAACAGAGCAACATCACATAAATTGGAGAACTTAAAAACAAATATGTTTTGCAAATAGAATTGTGCTGCACATGGAAGTGCTTCATTTTTTCCAATTACTGGTTGGTCATTGTGCAAGAAACTGAATTTATTTAGCACTCCCTGCAGCATCATTGTTCTGTTTAGGTTTCCCACACCTACTATCCCTATGCTTGAGAATGGCATCACTCATTGAACAATCTCTTGAGTCAGGGTTCAAATCAGTACTGAAGTCTAGCCAGTTCGTTATTTAGGCTCATTCTGAAGCTGGAAAATGAGTTGAGACTACCTCAACTGGTTTCACATTTTCCACCTTGAACAGACAAGAAAATGGAAGAGAGGACATGCCTCTCAACAACTGGTCTGTACTTTATCTTCAATTGCAGCAGTGTAAGGACTTGCTTTACTGCCCAGTCCCCCAGAAATTGAGGAATGATTCTATTAACAGAGACACTATAGGCTGTAGTTGTATTCAAACATCTTCTGCAGTGCTTTTTTTTCAGGTTGTATACAAACTTGATGATTTCTTGCCTTTTGGCTAACTAGGGTATGTTGGCAAACAGCTGACTCCTGGGATTCAACTGCATGATTTAATAAGTGACAATCAACCGCCTGATTTGGAAAGCAGTGTTCTAGTGAAGTATTTAACTGACCAATGCAGGGGAACATCATTGCTCGTAGGTACCATAGTATATTTTCTCAGATATTTACCATTGAACAAAATTCTATGAACTATTATAAAATTCACAGCAACGTAGCACAACTTATTTTGCAAGCTATAGTTTCAGGCTTTGGAATGAATTTCATCTGATGGAAAGTTTCCAGCACTCCACGCAAATAATGGTAAACATTGGTTAAGCATTTTGGACTAATGCACCAATTTACTTTTCATGGTCATTTCCAAACATACTGTAAGGAAGAAGGATTTGGCAGGTTTTCAGAAAAAGCTGCAGGCTGTTTACTTGTCAAATTTTTAAAAATACAATTCAAATCTTTACTAAATTGAAAATATCTGAAACTAATTTTCATTTTGTCTTGTTATGGGATGAAAGGATAATAATGTATATTGGAATAATTACCTGTCCCTATATCACTTAACGAATAAAAAAGGTATTTGGAATTTAGGAATAATATTATTGTATTTGGTAATGTGTCAAACATAAACACTGCACATAAACACTGACATATATGTTCCTACTTACTCACCCACTCACATAGAAAAAGAATTGGGGACTAAATTAGACAGCTCCCCCCAAAATGGACATAAGGATCACAATGTACGATTATGCACCTGTTGATTGCAGTGTAGGCTGCGTGCTAACTTCGTGTTGCCTGCTCATTTCAATAACTTCAGTGTCTGGCCAACACTAACTGCGTTGTTGATTGGCTGGATGCCTAAGCCTGTATTTCTGAAAGCTTGCGCAAACCTCTGAAAGCTGTATTGTATTACTTAAAGCCGGCTTGCACCTCTTAAAGGGGAAATGAGTTGCAGCTGGAGCAGATGCTGGCACTTGTGCAGGATGTGAATCTGAACTGAGAAACATGGAACAATGGCACAACATGGAAGAACGGACGCTCCAAGGTTTATGGACATTTCCCTGGAGGCTGTGGCAAAGGAGGTAGAAAGGAGGAGCGATGCCCTGTATCCACAGAGGGGAAGGAAGCCCTCTAAACACATGCTCAGAAGGCAGAGGGAACAGATAGCTGAAGAGGTCAATCCCAGGTATCAAGCACCAAGGACTTGAATGCATTGCCATCAGAAGTTCAATGACCTAACACAAGTGGTGAAGGTCAGTGAATGCATCTTCAAATGCCATATTTCACTAGCCAACTACTAGTCTCAGACACTGCTCATCACTCCTACCAACAATCTCTATCAATCAGGACCCATACTTGACATTCAAATGCTCCCATGTAGTCTCACGCACTTAGCATGCTCCAAGCCTCAAATCCACTTCAAGCTTCAAACCCACATCTCACATCTTACACACAGTGATAGCTATTCAACCATGACAGCCAAATAATCCAAACAAATTGCATAACGCTCACTGACACACTTCCTTGGAGCTTGGAGCTCACCCATTCCAGCATGAAAGTGGTGATCAATTTCATGAGAACACTTGTGGACCCAACCGTTATGGAGTAATGTTGCAGCTTCCTTTGCAGTACAAAGAGCAGTCACCCATGTCTGAGTACAGCAGGAGAAGCCCAGATTGCTATCATCATGGCTATGGATTTGAAGGGTCATGAGGACTCGAAACGTCAACTCTTTTCTTCTCCGCTGATGCTGCCAGACCTGCTGAGTTTTTCCAGGTAATTCTGTTTTTGTTTTGGATTTCCAGCATCCGCAGTTTTTTGTTTTTATTTTTATGGCTATGGATTACTGTGTGAAAAACTGCTGCAGGGTATCACAACAGTCTAGCAATCTGTCCGCCAACAGATTGCAGTGGTGTTGCCCTGGAATAGGGATATGGTAATAGTTCCACTGAACATGAATCTGCTGTCCTCACTCATGAAGATGGCATGTGTCCCACCTCTGTCACTCCACTGGTGCCTTTGCTGTTGTCCATCAGCTAGCTAGCCCAGACTGCTGCCGCCCATGCCAAGCTGGTGCAGTCCTCAACTTGGCCTTTTGGGCCCAGAACTCCTTAAGGTCACCCTCAAAGTCCATCTGTAATTTCATCCATTGAAATCAGCAGCCTTCTTCCAGCCATGCTGCAGCTACCAGGGTGGCACTGTAGTGTAGCACCTAAACTGGCAAAGAAATTTGAGTACATGTACTAAAGAAATACCTAAGGTGATTAGGTGACTTTATATGCGATGTGAAACTATTCAATTTATAAAATTGGTTTGGAATGTTTATTTTGCAGTGGCTTTTATTTGCTCACTGTGTCTAGATGGATGCTGCAATGGTCAGAGATAGAGGGAAGGTAAGGTATGGGACTGTTGGTGAATGGGGAATAAGGGTTACGGTTACTGGCATCAAACTTGAATTAGTACCTTGGATAAGCTGGCTAGAAAGCTGTCTAGGTTGCCTCCTGTCTTGCCCCTCATGATACTCAGCTGCTTGCCTGATAACTGGTGCAAGGGCTATCACCTCATAACAAGGTTGTAAAACATAAAGCAGACTATGCCAAATCTTGATAGCTTTTCTGCCAAGTACTGCAGACTTCCTCCAGAGCAATGGAGGCAGTGAAGCTTTTTAGCATGGCAATGACCTGCCTATCATATTTTATGTGACAGCATGGCATTTATTGTATGCATGCTGCACATGTGTGCATGGGTTGAGCACCAGAGTCATTAGCCATGTCATCAACGAATAGGCCTTCTTGCCCAGTAGCATTCATTTGGTTTGACATAGTGGCTCAAATGCAGTTGGCACAGTGGACTGCCACAGAACTAGGGCATCATGCCTGTTGCCAGGAAACCAGGCATTGAACTACTTGATATATTACATATGATTACACGCCAGCAGGATGTTGAGGAAATGGAATACATTTCAGTCCTTCTATAAGGCAAAGCTGACATTTGGAGCCAGATATATGAAAGTTCATCACCATTGTCTCCTTCAGAGCCAATGGCAATGCTGTCCTTGCTCTGTCCTGAGGCTGCAGTTGTGCCTGTAGCAGGTGGCAGATTTCAGTGAGAATGTTTTTACTGAAGCATAGACATCTTACACATTGTTCTTCACTGAAATTGAAATAGGAAAATTGCTCCTTGAACATACTGGGCGGATATGGCCTTGTGCTGAGAGTCTTCATGCCCCCTCTTGCAACTTGTCCTGCTCAGTGTGTCCTCTGTTCATTCTTGCATTCATGCAGGAAATAGCTGCTAGAGCACCCATGTCTGGAAGTAATTGTTTTTTGAAGAAACCTTGAAATTGGCCAAAGGTCCTTTAGCACTAGCTTGTGGGATTGAAGCAACAGCCAGAAGAAATGAACCAGCACTAACCAGGAAATAGTTAATAATCCCTTTAAATAGGTAGGGGTTCTTCCTGCTGCTGAATGTGTGTTCAGCTGTACAACATTAAGAGAGGGCATTAGATGGAACATTGAGTTCCAAAATGGCACTGCAGGCATCAAATCAGCATTGCATAATGATTGATGGCAAGAACTGCCTACTCTGCATACTTAAAGTAGCTGTTCACTGTGTGCATGCTAACACCTTCACCAATATGGCATCTGGCTGATTCACCCCAACAGTGTTTTCCCTTTTGCAGGTCTAAGTGGACTCATGTCACCCAAAAGAAAATGGGTGTAAATGATCCCAATTTTGCACCCCTTGTATTTACATAGTGTCTTTCATGACCAAGGACATCCCAAAGTGCTTTGCAGTGAATTGTGAATGACTGCCCTTGACATCAAGGAGCCTAAGGAAAATTGAAGTCAGTGGGAAGCAGGAGGAAAACTTTCCACTAGCTGGAGCTATAAATAACTCAAATGAAATAATAGAGGTTGTTGGAGGCCAGTCATCTCAGTCCCAGGACATCACTGCAGGATTTCCTCAGGGCAGTGTCTTAGATCCAACCATCTTCAGTTGTTTCATCAATGTCCCTCTCTCCATCATAAGGTCAGAAGTGGGGATGTTCCCTGATGTTTGCACAATGTTCAGCATCATTTGCAACTCCTTAGATAATGAAGCAGTCTATGCCCACATGCAAGAAGACTTGGACCACATTTAGGCATGGGCTGATAAGTGGCAAGTAACAGTCATGCCACACAGGTACCAGGCAATGACCATCTCCAACAAGCAAGAGTCTAACTATCACCCACAAACAGCAATGAAATAAATGACCAGATCATCTGTTTTAGGTGTTGATTAAAGGATACGTTATGGCCAGGACACAAGGAGAACTCCCCTCCCTTTAAATAGTGATTGGAGTCTTTTTCATCCACCTGAAAAGACAGAATGGAGCCTCAGGTTAAAGTCTCATCCGAAAAACAGCACCTAGGACATTGCAGCACCTGCTCACGACGTATACTAAATATACTTTCTTACACATTTATTCTTGCACATGTTCTTACTCACTCATATTTGGTTGAGTTGTCGAGGCAGAGTCATTGTATTATTTAAGGGGAAAGTAAATAAAAAACTTCCAATGGACAAGGACATAGGTCTACGGCAGACCACAGCAGTGGGATTAGTTTTGGATTGCACTATTAAAGAGCTGGCATGGGAACAGTGGCTAAACGACTTTCTTCCATGCTATAAATGTCTATGATTTTAGACTTGTATGTTCTCACTGACAAATGTGCATAGTCACAACTCAATCACATATTCAATGTCATTGGGCAGAGTCTTGCATCCTCCCACGTGGTGGGTTTGGTGGCAGAGGGGGCATTTAATTAGATAAGGACCCTGCCATCTTCCCGGCTCCACCTTGATTAAGCCCAGTGGGAGAAGACCGACAATTAATGCCCTCTTAAGGACCTTATCCCACTGCCACTGGTATAGGACTCGCCATGCGGGAATACAACAAACATGAGTTTGCTTATGGGCTCCTGGGTGGGGTGATCCTTTGTTCAAAGCCACTCAGAATCACAGTGCAGAGGAGGCCCTTCGGCCCATCGAGTCCACACCGACACATGAGATACACCTGACCTATTTACCTGCACTTGGCCCATAGCCTTGAATGTTATGACATGCCAAGTGCTCATCCAGGTACTTTTTAAAGGATGTGAGACTACCCGCTTCCACCACCCTCTCAGGCAACGCATTCCAGATCGTCACCACCCTCTAGGTAAAAAAAGTTTTTCCTCACATCCCCCCTAAACCTCCTGCCCCTCACCTTGAAGTTATGCCCCCTTGTGACTGACCCTTCAACTAAGGGGACTAGCTGCTCCCTATCCACCCTGTCATGCCCCTTATAATCTTGCACACCTTGATCAGGTCGCCCCTCAGTCTTCTCAGCTCCAACGAAAACAACCCAAGTCTATCCAACCTCTCTCTTCATAACTTAAATGTTTCATCCCAGGCAACATCTTGATGAATCTCCTTTGCACCCCCTCCAGTACAATCACATCCTTCCTATAATGTGGCGACCAGAACTGCACACAGTACTCCAGCTGTGGCCTCACCAAGGTTCTTTGTAACTCCAACATGACCTCCCTACTTTTGTAATCTATGCCTCAATTGATAAAGGCAAGTGTCCCATATGCCTTTTTCACCACCCCACTAACATGCCCCTCCACCTTCAGAGATCTATGGACACACACGCCAAGGTCCCTTTGTTCCTCAGAATTTCCTAGTGTCATGCCGTCCATTGAATACTTCCTTGTCAAATTACTCATTCCAAAGTGTATCACCTCACACTTTTCAGGGTTAAATTCCATCTGCCACTTATCTGTGCATTTGACCATCCTGTCTATATCTTCCTGTAGCCCAAGACACTCAACCTCACTGTTAACCACCTGCCAATCTTTGTGTCATCCGCAAACTGACTAATCCTACCCCTCACATAGTCATCTATGTTATTATATAAATGACAAATAATAGGGGACTGAGCACAGATCCCTGTGGTACACCACTGGACACTGGCTTCCAGTCATTAAAGCATCCTTCTGTCATCACCCTCTGCCTCCTACAACTGAGCCAATTTTGAATCCGCCTTATCAAATTACCCTGTATTCCATGTGCCTTTGCCTTCTTTATAAGTCTCCCATGAAAAAGGCTTTGCTGAAATCCATATAAACTACATCAACTACACTACCCTCATCTACACAACTGGTCACATCCTCAAAAAATTCCATCAAATTGGTTAGGCATGACCTCCCTCTGACAAAGCCATGCTGACTATGCCTGATCAAACATTGCCTCTCCAAGTGGAGATAGATACTCTCCTTCAGAAATTTCTCCAATAGTTTCCCTAGCACTGACGTGAGACTCACTGGCCTATAGTTCCCTTGCTTATCTCTACAGCCCTTCTTAAATAGCAGAACCACATTAGCTGTTCTCCGGTCCTCTGGAACCTCCCCCATGGCCAGAGAGGAATTAAAAATTTGGGTCAAAGTCCCTGCAATCTCCTCCCTTGCCTCCCTCAGCAGTCTGGGACACAAATCATCCGGACCTGGACATTTGTCCACTTTTAAGCCTGCCAACACTTCTAATGCCTTGTCACTCCCTATATAAATTTGCTTAAGAACCTCACGGTCTCTCTCCCCGAGTTCGATACCTTCATCCTCATTCTCTTGGTTGAAGACGGACATGAAGTATTCATTCAACACTTTAGCGATGTCCTCTGTCTCCACCCATAGATTGCCCTCTTGGTCCCTTATGGGCCCTACTCTTTCCCTGGTTATCCTTTTCCCATTGATACACTTATAGAATATCTTGGGATTTTCCCTACTTTTACCAGCCAGAGCTTTCTCATATCTCCTCTTTGCTCAACTAATTGCTTTCTTAAGCTCCACCCTGCACTGTCTGTACTCCACTAATGCCTCTGCTGGTTTGCTTCCCTTGTACCTGTTAAAAGCCTCTCTTTTCCTTTTCATAGTAACCTGAATATCTCTGGTCATCCATGGTTCTCTGGGCTTGTTACTCCTTCCTATCACCCTAGAGGGAACATGTTGAGCCTGCACCCTCCCCATTTCCTTTTTGAACACCCCCCACTGTTCCTTTGTAGATTTCGCCACAAGTAACTGTTCCCAGTCTACCTTGGCCAGATCTTGCCTTATTTTACTAAAATCCACTCTCCCGCAATCCAAAAAATTTTTTTGCAACTTGTCGATTTCTTTGTCCATAACAAACTTAAACTGTACCATGTTGTGATCGCTATCACTAAAATGCTCGCCCACCACCAACTCAGCCACCTGTCCGACTTCATTCCCCAGAATTAGATCCAGCAACGCACCATCGTTCTGCACTTATTGTCTGATCTTTGGATCCAGAATTGGGAAGATAGGCCTGGTGAGAGCCACCACCCTGGCCTTGCTGCCGATTCCCCACCCCTCTATCCCACAATCCCCTTCCCGCTATCACCTGTGTGCCTGGGTCCCTCCTCGATCCAAGGCCTCAGGTGGGTGTCTTACTGGCAACAGCCACCACCTCCCTGATGGCACTGCTGAGTACAGAAGAGCTGCTGGCCTCTGATTGGCCAGCAGATCTCGACAGGCGGACATCCACTCTTGGGGTCCTTGATCCTGGGGAATGCCTGCCACTGTCCTGTTAAGTACCTGAATGACACAAGATGCAACAAGCCTTCCTGTAAGGAGGTGACATTGGGGCTCACCAGCTCTCCAGCTGCAGCCGAGACCTCCACCACCACACGATTCCACAAGTCCACTCACACAATCATTCAGGGCACACAGATTTAAACATAAAGAGAAATAATATTCATATAGCATCTTAACATACAAAACATTCAAAAGCACCTCAGAGAGGTGCAATCAGACAAAAATAGATGCCAAGACACAGAAGCAAGATATTCAGAAGCATAATCAAAAACTTAGATAATGAGGTGGCTTCAGAGGAGGACTTGGAGGAAAGAGAGGTGGAGAGTCACAGGGTTTTAGGGAATGAATTCCAGAACGTGGGACCAGGATGGCTGAAATCACAGCTGTCATCGAGGAATGAAGAGTGTGGGAGGATTTGTGGGATTGGAGAAGGTTACAGAAATAGGGAGGGGGCATGGCCATGAAGGGATGAGAGCATTAATTTTGATACATTGCAAGACTGATCCCAATGCAGGTGAGCAAAACTTAGTGCAGGTTAGACCTGAACAGTAGAGTTTTGGATGACCTAAAAACTGTGAAGGTGAAGAATGGGAGGCCAGTGAGGAGCGATTTTAATTGGTCAAGTTTGGAGATGACAAAGGTATGGATGAAGATTTCAGCAGCAGATGAGCTGAGGCAGGTGCTGTTATATAGGTGGGATTTGAGATAAAGAGGATATGGGATTGATAGTGCAACTCAATGACATATAGGACACTGGGATATCAAACAGTTGTATGTCTGTGTTCAAAGAGGGAATGGAATTATTGATGTGGGTGCAGAGACTGTTCCAGGCATTAAAGACAATGCAGACTGTCTTCCCAATGTTTAACTGGAAGAAATTGTGGAACATTCAAGAATGGACTTCCAACAAGCAGGCTGAGAGTCCAGAGAGAATGAAGGACGTTGAGAGAGGTGGTAGAAAAGTAGAGTTGGATGTCTTTTGCAATAGTATGGAAGTTGATCCCACATCTACAGAAGATGTTGACTTGAGGGGATGTAGAGGTAAAATGTGAAGGCTGGGAAGATGAGCCATTGCTTGAGATATTCTGGTTATGATTGGATAGGTATGGCTGGTACTAAAGAACAATTCCACTGAGCTGGATAATGTAGGAAAGGAGGAGGTGGCCAACCATGTCAAAGGCTGCAGAGAGATCAAGGAGGATGAGGAGCGATAATGAACCATGGTCACAAACAGTGGATTTCATTTGTGGATTTAGTTAGAGCTATTTCAGTGCTGTTGTAGGGAAGGAAAGTAATTTGGAGAGATTCAAACTTGTAGTTGCAAGAAAAACGGGAATGAATTTATGAGGCAACAGCACGTTCAAGAACTTTGGAGAGAAAACTGAGTTTGATAAATAGGGATGTAGTTTGCAAGGACACAATATCAGGAGTGGGATTTTTAAGGATAGAGTGATGACAATGGCTTTGAAAGCAGGAGGGACAGTGCCTGAGGAGTAAGAACTATTTACGCAGTATTGTTGATCACTCAGAAGCACACCAAGTGCCACCCATATAAAGCGGCAACCGTTGATTTTGTTTTAAAAAGGATCTGATAACCACTGTTGATCATAAATGTCATTCCCTGAGATCTGATGGCCTAGGAACTGTTTCTGTGATAATTACATATTGCGTTTTGATATTTCCATCAGCAGTAGGCAGCTGGAGACCCACAACTGACACTACATTCTTTTAATTTACCAGCGCCTTTGTACAGCTAACAGTAAAAGCAATTCAGTGTGTAGGGTAGAGTTGGAGTATGCAGTGCCGACTGTCAGGCAATGCCTGCCTTATAGGAGAGGTCTCCACAAACTACTGCAGAGTCACCTAGAGGTGACCAGGGTCTACAGCATGAACAGGGAACAGGTAACTCTTTCGAGTACAAACTCGTTTCCATCTGTTTCAGATGAAGTTACATTGTTTCATAGTTTGCCATTGTGAGATTTGAACTCTTGATCTCTTGATACTCTTTTGAGTCCATATTGTAGCCTTGGTAACTCTTTCGAGTACAAACCCGTTTCCATCTGTTTCAGATGAAGTTACATTGTTTCATAGTTTGCCATTGTGAGATTTGATCTCTTGATCTTGGGGTTACAAACCCAGTACCATAACCACTTGGCTATTGAGGCCAAGCCAAGCATGAACAGGTAGTCAGGCCACCACCCTGATCTAATAGATTGATTAGTGCTAATTGCTTTGTTCCTACTCGGTAATATTAACTCAAATGCTTTGTAACCAAGTACTTCTCTTTAAAAATAATAATGGAACATAGTTTTTTCTCTACAAGGTGAACAATTGTGCTTCTTTCTCTCTTCTGGAATCATTATATTGATGAATAAGTGGTTTGTTCAGATTGTATGTTTGTATGGAAATCATTTTAACTTATTATTTTTGGTTCTGTCCCTACCTCTGTCAGATTTTTGAACAAGTTAATTTCATTGCATATATTTTTTGCAAATCTGCATTTTACTGAGGAAGGGTAACAACAGGCGCCACGATAAATATGATGTATAATGATTTTTTCACAAGTCATTGACATTTTCCAATATGAAATTGCTATGTGTTTATGTAGCACTAAAATGAACTATCACAAACAACACTTTAAAGGGTAACCATGAGCCTTTAATTTTTAGAAAAATGCACTACAGTGTAGAAATTAGTAGACTTGCCAAGTTTTGGTTTTTTTGAGTGAGGTCTACTGTTTTAATTAAAATATGTAACCTATGTTAACCTGCATCCTCATTTTAAACATCATTACAATTATGCCTACATTGAAAGTGTTTTTGTTTTACTTCCTGAAAGTGGTAACTCATGCTGGGGTACCATTCCGTAGTTTCTGCCAGCACTTTAATCCCTTACTCTTGAGGCCATTTTACATCTTTAAACCTATTCAATGTATTGACAACCTATTTGACCATAGGGAGCATCATAGCTGATCTGAAACCTGTCTACACATGCACAATTTTCAGCAGAAATTATTGGCTGCTTCACTTGAAAGGAATGTTTGGGCCCTTGGACGGTGAGGAGAGAGGAAGTGAAGGGCAGGTGTTACATCTTTTGCGTGGGCATGGGGTGGTGCCATAGGAGGGGGTTGAGGAGTAGGGGGTGATGGAGGAGTGGACCAGGGTGTCCCGGAGGGAACGATCCCTATGGAATGCCGATGGGGAGGTGAAGGGAAGATGTGTTTGGTGGTGGCATCATGCTGCAGTTGGCGGAAATGGTGGAGGATGATCCTTTGAATGCGGAGGCTGGTGGGGTGATAAGTGAGGACAAGGGGGACCCTATCATGTTTCTGGGAGGGAGGAGAAGGCGTGAGGGCGGATGCGCGGGAGATGGGCCGGACACGGTTGAGGGCCCTGTCAACGACCGTGGGTAGAAAACCTCGGTTAAGGAAGAAGGAGGACATGTCAGAGGAACTGTTTTTGAAGGTAGCATCTTCGGAACAGATGCGACGGAGGCGAAGGAATTGAGAGAATGGGATGGAGTCCTTACAGGAAGTGGGGTGTGAGGAGCTGTAGTCGAGGTAGCTGTGGGAGTCGGTAGGCTTGTAATGGATATTGGTGGACAGTCTATCACCAGAGATTGAGACAGAGAGTTCAAGGAAGGGAAGGGAAGTGTCAGAGATGGACCACATGAAAATGATGGAGGGTTGGAGATTGGAAGCAAAATTAATACATTTTTCCAAGTCCCAACGAGAGCAATAAGAACAGGTATCCTAGCAGTTTTGAGTTATTTTCACAGCCCGACATGCTGGGGCAAATTGCAGCACCCATTCCACTGATCTCGCCCAATAGATGATGTCCTATACATTGTTGGGACTATATATTAAAATTCTGAAAAACAAAAAAAATGCATACTAAAATGAACTAACAGCACAGACAGCAAATTGAATTTAGGACTTGTTTTATTCTGTATCTTGTAATTCATTATAATCAGCTAACTAGTAGTCTATTTCTCTTCTTTCATGTGAAGTTCCTTTTAAAGGACTGTAGCAAACCGATAGCCATCATAATAAATATTCATATCCACTACACAGAATAGCCCTTTCTGGAGCATGATCTAATTCACTAGCTCATCTCCAGATGAGTATTATTCACTACCACCATCATCTAAAGCTATTTGATATGGCATTTTTTTTTTGTTAGCTGCAGCATATAGTGACTGATGTCACACCATTTCAGGAGAACATCTGATCCTCAACTGCTGAGACAGCCCTGTGTTTAAGAATTTCCTTGGTCAGGTGTCAGCATGCTGGGCATCAGCAGAGTGACTATGACTTTAACAGCTGTATGGCAGCTTTTGGTCTGCAAAGTATATGCCCCAGAGTAATCACAGTTTATTCTCTGTAGCTTTCTCATCAAGACCCAACTTGAAAGTTAATTACTTTCATATGTACTTGCCATGTCCTCTGGTGTTTGACGGAAAGTGAAAATGCTTAAATTAATAAATAAACAGTTTTGGTATTTGAGTTGGAAATCGCATGTATAGGCAAACGACTGGCACCCTGCCAGAGGTCAAAGATGGGATTTCAGGTCAAGCATTTTCTTTTTTTTTTGCTTAATTTGTTATTCTGCATGTCTAGCTCACAGTCTGAACAAAATATTTCCAACTACATTTCCTGCTAAGAGCTCCTGAGTTTGATATAGATAAAGTTTTATATGTTTAGAATTTTTTTTTTATCTTTTCCTTTAAGAGCTGACACCCTGAACACCAACCCCCGTTACCCCCTGCTTGCGTTTCCTCCATTAAAGGCTATACCCCTCCCTCCATAGCACGTGCAAGGGTCTGCACTTTTCCCTTCCACTTGCAAGACCTTAAAGGGTTCCACACCCCAGCAGTCATGTCTCCATCTTCCAAGCCTGAGGTGAGACCAACTATTAACATTGCCTCAGTCCTGATTGAGCTGACTCTGTGGGCGGAATCACCCCAGGGTAGTGGGCGGGTAAAATGACGTTTTACCCGCCGGCTGCAATGGTGGGATTTCACGCCATATCACCCCAATGCATTAGTTATGCATTCCTGGGAACCACACCATTTTGATGGTGGAAGGGCTCTCATTCGCCCGCCATGCCATTACTTTGCCACTGAATCATGCCAGGCGCCATATTTAAAGTCCAGCTGCATGCACACATCTCAGTGCTCCCAGCCCAGGACTACTGCAGGGAAGATGTCCATGAAAGGCAAAAAGACTGCAGCCCCCAGGTTTAATGACATGTCACTGGAATGCCTTTTGGATGCCATGGAGGTCTGCTGGAGTGCCCTCTAACCCCATTCGTGCTGCAGGACGGGCAGTAGCATTACCAATTCAGCAGTGATCAGCACCACTGCCCTGCAAAAGAGGACAGCCACCCAGTGCCATTACACGATAAGTGGTTTCATCCGTTCCACCAAGGTTAGTCACACTTCTCATCACTCTCAGTTCACACATTCACAAACCCTTCACACATCCACAGGGACCTCACACCACAAGGGATAACATCGCTAACTCACACACACACCCTCACATCTCCATCAGGCTTATATGCTATGGAGCTTGCATCCTCATCCCGTCCGTGGCTCCATTTACCACACAAGCATTCCATGCGGTGCCATGTGTCCTGCTCACGGTCTCTCCATCTGTTTCCATGCAGGAGAAGCTGGCTCACACCAGCAGGGAGAGGTCCCAGACCAGGGGTGGAGGGGCTTCTTACTCACTTTGAGGAGTGTGCCATCGTGCTGACTGGTGAGGATGTGGACCCTGCCTGCGGCGATGGTGAGGTCAGCTGTGAACACCCACCTGAGGATCCTGCACCAATTCATCCCTCCCTCAATGCAACTATGAGTGCTCTCTCTCCTGCTTTTGACTCTGCTGCCATGCACTATTATCTCTACTTTGGTTCACAGGGAGCTCTCCCATGGGACCGACGCCCTCAGCCAGCCAGTCTAGCCAGGTCCTTATCTGCAGCCAGAGGACACTTCCTCTAGTGAAGGGGTTGAAATAAGCAGCCCAGAAGACCCATCACAGCGCTTACCCACACCCTCCAGCAGCACAGAGACACATGCCTTGGTGGGACCTAGATCTAGAGCAGTTTCGGGTTCACAATCTGGTGGTCACCACATGGACATGTATCCACAGCAGGAGGAGTTAGGTTCAGCCGGGCTCCCCAGTACTCAGACGACTGCCAGGGAGGAGGCATCTATGAGGTCTGAGTCAGATGACGAACCTATGGATTTGGCCTGCCAGCTCATCTTGGAGAGTTATTAGAAGGCGGGGGAACATCATGCAGAGCTGTTGGAACCCCTCTTCAGAGTGGAACGCGAGTTGGAGGAGTGCGTCCACCTGCTCTCTGATGAAGTAGTGCCCACATGTGCATGTAGGGAGGCCTCCAATGAGGAGGATGGTGGACTCCATGGAGACCCTGGTCCAACAGAATGCAGAAATATGTGCAGACCTGCACTCTATCGCGGGGGCCATGGGTGAGTGCCGGCAATGCGAGAGAGAAACGGGACACCTTGGCATCCCTCCGGATGCTGCTTCCTCTCAAGGAGTCAGGTTGGGGCCCTTGGGCATCCATAGGGAGGAGGAGCGGCAGCTGGACACCCCTGCGTCATCCACTCAGGAATCTCAGAGGCTGTCCTCTCCCTCTGAGTCCCCCTTGCCTGTGATCCCCTCAACCTTGTCCTCTGTCACCACAGAGGGAGCAGCTGGCCCACGAGTGATTCTGGAGGGAGAAGTGTGAGTGTGGCAGGGCTTTTCGGAGACTCGTGCAAGCACTCTCACGCGCACGCAGAGCCTTCACATATCACAATGTCCTGAGCATTTTCATTGCTGCCTGCTGTGGTTCGCTTTCAGTTGTCCACCTGAGCTAACCTGCATCTCCGCCCACCCAATGATCACACTCCCATGCAGCATCTGATCTAGCCCACCATGACTGTTGTTTTACTTTTGATTTGGACAGTATGTTATGGATTCGCATTTTCGTCTGCCCCCCCGGGTTTTTCCCCTCCCCCAGTCACCCAGTTTCTTTCCCCCATCATTATTGACCCCCCGGCATCACTTTCCACCTCCCCTCCGTGACCTACCAGCCACAACCCTTTTCCTTCGGGGATGTCCAGGTGAACATGTACATTCCCTTCCTTGCCGAAAATCCAGCCCCCATTCACATTAATCTATCCGACCTCCTCCTTCCGATCCCCCAGGGTCCATGTCTGCCTCCGAGTCCCCACCAACCACCCTCGCTGTCCCTTCTATCACTAACGTCAAATTCTCACCCTCCCACTATACAGACTCACTCTGCCCTCGATCATTTTCACCATTCCTTCATAACATGGCCGCTTTCAGTTCGCTCCCCAGGAGTCAGGTATAGATCTCTGACCACTCCCTTGCACATTCATCTGCAAATCCCCTCCCTCCGGATCCCTTCCCCCTTGGAGCCCCTCCCCCCAGAAGCCCTTCCCCCTCTTAGTCCTCATACTACCCCGGTTTCCACCCCCTCTCCCCTCACTGCTTAGTCCCACCCCCTTCCTGACTCCTTCCTTTGCCCTTCCCCCTTCACATCTCCTTCCCCCAGCCCCTACCTCTTTCTCGAGTCTCAATTCTTCCTCCCGCCTTACTCCTTCCCCCTTCCTGACTCTCGCAGACACCCTTACTTCTGCCATTAGCTTTACTCCTACCTCCTTCCTTCACTCTTACTTCTTCCTCCACCCTTACTCCCTCCTCTCTCTGCACTCCTTCCTCCCCCCTGGACTCCCCTCTCCAGACTCCTTCCACCCCCAGACTCCTTCCCCTCTCCCTCTCTCCCTCCCTTCCTTACACCTTCCACCCACCCCTTACACCTACCTCCCTAGTTGTCATCTTCTCTGCTGTTACCACCCCTCCTCCACCCCTACTCCCTCCCCTCACTCCCAACCTCCCCCCGAAACCTTCATTCCCTGCCCAACCTCAACCCCCCCCAACACCATTCCCCCCTCCCAACCTTACCCCCTCCAACACCTCTTCCTCTCCCAGCTGATCCCAGACCTTCCTCTCCCACCCCCTCAACTATCATCCATTGTGAGCATCAATGGTGACTTTCCAACTTCCAACTTTGCAGCAGAGCCATGTTCATGAGCATCCACCCAGCATGCCATGGACATTCTTCCAGTTTGCTGTTGCTGTCTGGCTCCAGCATTTTCTGCTCCTCAGATGTCCACAGTGTGAACAAGGCCCTGGCAGGTAAATCCTGATTTCTGCATGTCACGGTTGTCAAGATGTGTTTTCCCATCGCCGTGGGCAGATGATCCAGCAGGGGGGATGATTCCAGCATGCTGGCCTTATAATGATATGCTGATGTATTACAATGAGGTTCCTGATATCTGACGGTGGAGAATGTGGCCGGCCATTGACGGGCTGAGCAGATGATTGCAAACTGGTTTCAAGCTGTCATGAAACCGATCACGCCATATTGTCCACTCGCCACCGAACACACCCGATGCCAGCGGGCACGGAAAATCCCATCCTGTATTCCAAATTCATGTACCAGTCCCACTTCCCTGTCCTCTGTATGCCCCTCACCCCCTCATCCCCACCCCCACATGTCCCCACTCACCGCCACTTCCAACCCTTGGCCAGAGTTGCAAACCCCTGAGTGTGAAAAGAAGCTGGAATTACTTAACATTGCAAGACAGAATTGTTATAGTATAGAAGGAGGCCATTTGACCAGCCGACTCTATGCCGGTTCTCCAACAGGAGCAATGCACCTAATGCCACTCCCCCACCTTCTCCCCGTATCCTTGCACATTCTTCCTTTTCAGATAACATTCCAATTCCCTCTTGAATGCCATAATTGACCCTGCCTCCATGACACCCTCGGACAGTGCATTCCAGATCCTAACCACTCACTGCATGAATAAGATTTTCCTCATGTCGCCATTGCTTCATTTGCCAATTACCTTAAACCTGTGCCCTTGGTTCTCAGTCCTTCCACCAATGGGAATATTTTTCCCTATCTGTGCATTACGACTGGGATGGGAGGAGTGCACAGTTGATTTAGCTCCACTACTCCACATGTCACAACATTAGTTTAAATGTTCAATTCATTCACCAAAATGGCCAATTATTTACCTTCATTGTTATTACCCGGAATAAAAGAGACTTTAACCAGGCTTCTTTCAATAAACAACAAACTTATTAGTTCATTATAAGACCTGTTTTATCAATAGAAAGGCAAAGCTTATCAACATATAGTATGGAATATGAAATTATACTTATTACTCTTTCGAGATATCCAAAACAATGAAAAAATAAATAAAAATAGAGGAATTCTCTGAAAGATTATAAGTCAGTGGTTCAAAGGCCAAGAATAGATGGTGGAGTCCTTGAAATGGCGTCCGAGTTATACGGTTGGTCTGTCAACACTGATCCGCAAAACAAACAATGACTCTGGCACTCTTTTCAGGCGGGCCCAAGGAATACTCGCAGGTATTCTATCCCGGCATGTAGTAACTTAGGAGCAGCTTATATTCACTTCCTGCTATGGACTGGCTCTGGACTGCAAAAAGCTGCTGTCTTCCTTCTCAAGCAGTTGGTCCTTCTCAAAGCAAAACCAAAACCCACTTTTTAAAACACAGCTCCAGGCACGGTTTTTTCAGAGCCATAAAAACCATGTGACCCCCTTTGTACACAGTCCACCAGGGCCGAGACATTTACAGTTTTTTTAACATCTGCTTAATTACCCTTTCTTGTGAAAGGATGCTTTTTCCAGGAATAGCAATCAGCGTTCTGCATTAACAGTTTAAGGGACAGTGCCTTTTAAAACACAAATTCTTCCAGAATGTGCTTAGCCCTTGAGGATAAACCATGAACTGTGATTATAGTCTTTGTGACAGTGTCCAGACTCCTCATGATTTTGAATACCTCTTTCAAATCTCCTCTCAACCTTCTCCAAGGAAAACGGTCCCAACTTCTCCAATCTATCTACATAACTGAAGTTCCTCATCTCTGGGGCCATTCTTGTGATTCTTTTCTTCACTCCCTCTAATGCCTCCACATCATTCCTAGAGTGTGGTACCCAGAACTGGATGCAGTAATCCAATTGAGGCCAAACCAGTGTTCCAATAAGTTTAATGCAACATCTTTGCTTTTACATTCTAGGCCCCCATTACTAAATCCTAGGATAAATCTGTCTATTTCCTTTTGAAGTTATACACTACTCTCCTCACAGTTCATAATGCTTTCAAGTTTCATATCATTTGAATATTTTGACATTGTGCCCTGCACACCAAGGTATAGGTCATCAATATGTATCAGAAAGAACAAGGGTTCCAATACTAACCCCTGGGGAACTCCACGACAAACCTTACTCCAGTCCAAACATCCATTAACCACTACTCTCTATTTCCTGTCACTTAGCCAATTTTATATTCATGTTGCAATTGTCCCTTGTATTCCATGATCTATAACTTTGCTTACACTTCTGTCATGTGGCACTTTATCTTCTAGAAGTTCATGTACAGTATGTCAACAGCATTGCACTCATCAGCCTTCTCTGTTACCTCATCAAAAAACTCCAGCAAGTTAGTTAAACAGAATTTGCCCCTTACAAATCAGTGCTGGCTTTCCTTAATTAACCCAAGTTACTATTAATTTTGTCCCTAGTTATCATTTATAGAAGCTTCCCCACCACCAAGGTTAATCTATTTGGACTGTAGTTATGGGGTTTATCTTTATACCCTTTTCTGAACAAGGATGTAACATTTGCAATTCTCCAGTCCTCTGGCATGACCTCCTGGTTTAAGAAAGACTAGAAAATTATGCCCAGTGTCTCTGCAATTTCCATTCCCACTTCCTTCAGTACCCTTGGATGCGACTCATCCGGTCCTGGTGCCTTATCAACTCAAGTGCAGAAGACCTTTCCAATACCTCCTCCTTATCAATTCTAACCCCTTCTAGTGTCTGAAATACCTGCTCTTTTATCGTGACCTGGTCAGCATCTTGTTCCTTGATAAAGACAGATGCAAAGTACTAATTTAATACGTCAGCCATGCCCCCTACCTCCATGCATAAATCCCCTTTTTGTACTCTAATTGGCCCCACTCATCTTTTTATCACCGTTTTACTGTTCATATGCCTATAGAAGACTTTTGGGTTCTCTTTTATATTAACTGCTAGTCTGATTTCATACATTCTCTTATATGCCTTTTCAATTCACCTCGAAACCTTCTATATCCAGCCTGGTTCTCGTTTGTATTGTCCCCCTGACATCTGTCAAAAGCACACTTTTTCTTCTTCATCTTAATTTCTATCTCTTTTGTCAGGGAAGTCTGTTTTTTTTACCCTGTCTCTACTTCATGGAAATATACCTTGTCTGTATCCAATCTCTTCTCTAAAGGCAGCCAATTGTTCAGTTACCGTTTTTCCTGCCAACCTTTGATTCCAATTTATCTGGCCCAGATCCATTCTTACCGATGTTGAAGTTGGCTTTTCCCCAGTTAATTATTTTCTGGACTATTCCTTGTCCTTTTCCATAGCCAACCTAAACCTTACAATGCAATGATCTTTGTCCCCTAATTGTTCTCCTATGGACACTTGATCCACTTGGCCCACCTCATTCCTTGAAAATTGCATCCATTCTCTTTGGACTGTCGAAAATTTTCCTGAACACACTCTAGGAATTCTTTCCCCTCTCCGTTCTTTACGCGACTACCATCCCAGTCTATATTTGGATAATTAAAGTCTTCCATTATAATTCTCTATAGTTCTTGCACCTCCCTAATTTCCTCGCAAATTTGTTCCTCTACATCCTTCCCACTGGTTGGTGGCCAATAGACTATACCAAGTAATGTAATTGCACCTTTAACAACAGAAGCAGTTTTTTTTTTAAATGCAGGTATAATTGGGAGTCGATCAGTAATTTTTAGGGCCGCAACTTCTGAACTCCCCAACGTCGGATTGGAGGTGTACCCCAAAGAAGCGCTGGGAAATCCCTCTTGGAACTTCAAATTTCCTCTGGGCAATTGTGCTGCATTGGGAACCATCCGAAAGTGTGATTTAAATCACAGACTTCGAATGGTTCCGCCAGGGTTATACCAATAGTTATCCAGATAAAGTTAGAAGAATTAAAACCTCTTCTAGCTTCTGGGTAACAATTGTAAAGACCCAGACCCATCCCCTCACGAGACTCCACAACACCCCTGACCCCCGAGGGGACTCCGCCGCCCCTGACTAACCACCCCCACACCCCCATGGTGTTCCCCACATTTGACACCCCCATGAGAATCCCCCCACCCAAATGGGCCTTCTCATCCGACAGCCCCGCCCCCATAGGCCCGATTCTCACCAGTCAAACCTACCAGATCCCCCACCTGCAAGGTCCAAACAGATCCCCACACCCTAACGTCCAACCACCTCCACCCCCCTAGAAATTCCAGCCCCCCCATGCCTCCCAATGTCTGACCCCGCCCCCACCGAGCCTCCCACCCCACCAAAATTCCAACCTCCCATCTTCCTAAATGTCCAACCCCTCCACCCTCTGAAATTCAAACACCCCCACAACTCCAAATGTCCGAGCCCCCCCACACCCCCGAAATTCCAACATCCCCGAATGTCTGACCGCCCACCACCTCAAATGTCCAACCCTCATCTGCTCTAGAACATCCAACACCTCCCACCCCGTCACAAATGTCCAACACCCCCACCCTCCCGAATGTCCAACCCACCCACCCGCACCGGAATGTCCAATCCACCCACCACCCCAAATGTCTGACCGTCCCACCACCTCCCGATGTCCAACCCCCTCACCCCTTCCCAATGTCCAACCCCTTCACCCCATCCCAAATGTCCGACCCCACCACCCCCTCCCAATGTCCAAAACCTTTCCCCCATCCACACCTGACCTCCGAACACCCCCACCCCCCAAATCCCATCCATTTACCTTCTCCTGACCTATTGGTATAAATTTCAATCGGTCTTTTAAACTTATCTGCTTTATGGCAGCTAGTGCCATAAAAAAAGGGGCATGTCCTCCTTAAATTTGACTCTGCTGAACTGCGATGCTGATCTATGGAGACAGCTGCGCTGCCTGGATCTCACCTGGCCTGAGTTGGAAGGTCGGATGAGACAGGCACGGAATAAATTTGGCATACATAAGCGGGCATGGAGTGGCAATCCAATGCTGATTGCCACTCCAAGGAAGTTACGGCATATATAGTCAGTATATGTAAGCTTCTATACTTGGAGATGCATTGATTTGACAGTTTTAAAATTAATTAATTCTCTTTTTTCAAGAAAAAAGCAGTGTACAAATCAGCAGGAATTTCACCTTATGCTGTAGTTCAGCCTCATTCAAAGGCTGCAGAGATGTGAGGAATCGCTCAGCTTCATGAAAACAACATATCCTGGACAATATTCAGGCTAGGTCTGATAAGTGGCAAGTAACATTCGCACTGCACAAGTGCCAGGCAATGACCATCTCCAACAAGACATTCAGTGGCATTTCCATCACTGAATCCCCCACGATCAACATCCTGGGGGTTATCATTGACCAGAAATTGAATTGGACCAGCCATATAAATACTGTGACTACAAAAGCAGGTCAGAGGATGATGTGATTAAAGTGTACATGGCGGTGTCCAGACCCTTCATGATTTTGAATACCCCTTTCAAATCTCCTCTCAACCTTCTCCGAGGAAAACTGTCCCAACTTCTCCAATCTATCTACATAACTGAAGTTCCCCATCTCTGGGGTCATTCTCTTGAATCTTTTCATCACACTCTCTAATGTTTTCACATCTTTTCTAAAGTGCAGTAATCTAGGATGCATTAATCCAAGTGGGGCTGAACCAGTGTTCCAACAAGTTTAATGTAACATACATGCTTTTATACTCTATGTTCCTATTAATAAAGCCTATGATAAACCTGTCTATCTCCTTTTGAAGCTCTACATTATCCTCCTCACAGTTCACAATGCTTTCAAGTTTAGTATCATCTGAAAATTTTGACATTGTGCCCTTTACACCAAGATCTAGGTCATTAATATGTATAAGAAAGAACAAGGGACCCAACACTGACCCTTGAGGAACTCCACTACAAACGTTTCTCCAGCCTGAAAACATCCATTAACCACTACTCTCTATTTCCTGTCACTTAGCCAATTTCGTTGCCACTGGGTCAAAATCCTGGAACTTTCCCTTCCTAACAGCACTGTGTATGCACCAATACCACATGGACTGCAGTAATGCAAGAAGGCAGCTCACAACCACCTTCTCAAGGGCAGTTAGGGATAGGCAATAAATGATGGCCTAGCCAGCGACACTCATATCCCGTAAACCAATAAAAAAAATTTCACTGTCTGGCACCTTGTTCAAATGTGCTTACCGATGTGAAGTTGCACTGTAGATATGAAGTAAACTCACTAGAGATCAAGTCAAACCTAAGCACCCTGTAAACAATGTGATAAGTGTTAATTACAGACAGTCAATTTCTCTGACACTGAAGATTAACTATTACAAATATGGACTCTCATTATTTGAGGTTCTAATTGTTGTTAGATTCTGTTTTTCCACAATACATCAGTCACCCCCAGTAGCCCTTTCCTATAGCATCATTCCATGCAAATACAAGAAATGCAACAGCTGCCCTTTAACTCCCCCATTTTCACTACTTCCAGGAGAAACAGCAATTTACTTGTACTTCTTTCAGGTTAGCGTATTATTTTCACCACTCATAAGAACATAAGAAATAGGAACATGAATAGACCATTCAGCCCCTCGAGCCTACTCCGTCATTCAATAAGATCATGACTGATCATCCTGTGTTTTGAGTTTCACGTTCCCATCTAACCCCGATAACCTTTGATTCCCTTGCCTAACAAGAATCTATTTACCTCTGCCTTAAAAATATTCAATGACCCCACCTCCACCCCCTTCTGGCAGCGAATTCCAAAGTTGCACAACCCTCTGAGAGAAATAAATTCTCCTCATCTCTGTCCTAAAAGGGTGACCCCTCATTTTAAAACAGTGCCCCCTAGTTCTGGGCTCACCTACAAGAGGAAATATCCTTTCGATGTCCAACTTGTCAAGGCCTTTCAGGATCTTGTGTACTTCAATCAAAACACCCCTCACTCTTTTAAATTCCAAGCCCAGTTTGTCCAACCTTTTCTCATAAGACAACCCACTAATTCCAGGTATCAATCTAGCAAACCTCCTTTGAACCACCTCCAATGCATTTACATCCTTCCTTAAATAAGGAGACCAAAACTGCGCACAGTATTCAAGGTGCAGTCTCACCAAAGCCATATGTAACTGAAGCATAACATTCTCACTTTTACGTTCAATCCCTCTCATAATAAAGGATAGCATTCCATTAGCCTTCTTAATTACTGCATTCTAACTTTTTGTGACTCATATACTAGAACACCTAGATCCCTCTGCACCTCAGAATTATGCAGGCTTTCTCCATTTAAGTAATACTCTGCTTTTTTATTCTTCCTGCCAAAGTGAACAACTTCACATTTTCCCGCATTAAACTTCATTTGCCAGATCTTTGCCCACTCACTTAACCTATCTACATCCATCTGCAACCTCATGTCCTCTTCACAATATATTCTCCTACCTATCTTTGTGTCATCTGCAAATTTAGCTACCATGTCTTCACTCCCCTCATTTAAGTCATTGATGTAAATCGTAAAAAGTTGAGGCCCCAACACAGACCCCTGTAGGACTCCACTCGTCACAACCTACCATTCAGAAAAAGACCCATTTCTGCATACTCTCTGCTTTCTACCAGCCAGCCAATCTTCTACCCATGCTAATAGGATACCCCCTACACCATGCGCTTTTATTTTCTGTAATAAGCTTTGATGTGGTACCTTATCAAGTGCCTTCTGGAAATCCAAGTACAGCACATCTACAGGCTCCCCTTTCTCCACAGCCCATGTTACTCCTTCAAAAAACTCCAAGAAATTGGTTAAACATGATTTTCCTTTGACAAAACCATGATGATACTTCCCTATTGCCTTGAGCTCTTCTAAGTGCTAACCTCCTTAGTGATCAAATCTAATAATTTCCCCACGACAAACGTCAAGTTAACTGGCCTATAGTTTCCTGTTTCCTGCCTCCCTCCCTTCTTGAATAGAGGGGTTATATTTGCTACTTTGCAATCTGATGGAACCTTTCCAGAATCTAGTGAATTTTAGAAAATTAATACCAGCGTATTGATTACCTCATTAACCACCTCATTTAAGGCCCTAGGATATTGTCTGTTGGGACCCAGAGACTTGCCAGCCTGCAGCTCCATTAATTTGCTTAGTACAGCTTCCCTTGTGATTTCAATTTCACCAATTTCCTTTCTCCCATTCACCTCCTGATTTGCAGCTATTACTGGAATATTTTTTGTATCCTCTATAGCGAAGACAGAACCAAAATATTTATTAATTTCTTCTGCCATTTCCTTATTATCTACCATTAACTCCCCACTATCACTCTCTAGAGGACCAGCACTCACTTTATTTATTCTTTTCCTTTTTAAATACCTGTAGAAACTCTTGCAATCCATTTTACATTTCTAGCTAGCTTCCTCCCATACTCTAATTTCTTTCTCCTGATTAACCTTTTAGTCATTCTTTGTCATTCTTTATATTCTGTCCAATCATCTGTCCTGCCACTTATCTTTGCAGAGTTGTATGCTTTTTCCTTAAGTTTGTTACTTTCCTTAACATCTTTAGTTAACCACAGATGGTTGGTCCTCCCCTTAGAATTTTTCTTTATAGTAGGAATTAACTTGTTCTGGATACCCTGAAATATCCCCTTAAATGTCTGCCACTGCTTCTCTATTGATCTATCCTCTAGCCTAGTTTCCCAATTCATTTCAGCTAGCTCAGTTTTCATCCCCACACAGTTTCCCTCATTTAAGTTTAAGATACTAGTCTTAGACCCGTTCTTCTCCCTTTCAAACTGGATGCAAAATTCAATCATATTGCAGTTGCTGCTACCAAACGGTGCCTTTACTCTGAGGTAATTAATTAATTCTGTCACATTACACAATGCCGAGTCTAATATAACCTGCTCTCTGGTTGGTTCCAGAACATGCTGCTCTAAGAAACTATCTTGAAAGCATTCTAAGAACTCCTCATCCAGTCCACTATTGCCACTGATTTTTCCAGTTTATGTGTAGATTAAAATCACCCATGATTATTGCCATCTCTTTATCACAAGCACACGATATTTTCTCTTGAATACTTTGTCCTATGCTCTGGCTATAGGGGCCTGTAGACCACTCCCACTAATGACTTTATTCCCCTACTATTCCTCAGCTCCACCTAAGCCAATTCTACATCCTGATCTCCTAAACCAAGGTCATCTCTAACTATTGCACCAATGCGCTCTTTGATTAACAGTGCTATCCCTCCACCTTTACGCAGTTTCCTATTCTTCTTGAATGTCATGTACCTCTCAATATTAAGGACCCAGTTTCGTCATCCTGCAGCAATGTCTCCGTAATTGCTATTAGATCATATTTATTTACTTCAATGTGGGCCTTCAATTCATTTACTTCGTTATGAATGCTATTTGCATTCAGAAAGAGAGCCTTTAGATTTGTCTTTTTATTACCTTTCTAGCATCTAGTTTTGACTGCTGATGTATTCTTAGGTTTTTTCTCTCTGTCCCTTCCTGCCATACTCTGACCCTCATTTCTCATATTACTATTCTGCTCTCCTGTCTTGACTCTACACCTTGAACTGCTACCTCTACCCAAGCTTGATCCCTCACCCCTCTTGTTTAGTTTAAAGCCATCTCTACTCCCCTAGTTATGCGATTTGTGGGGACACTCGTCCCAGCATGGTTCAGGTGTAAACCGTCCCAATGGTACAGCCCCAACTTTCCCCAGTATTGATGCCATTGCCCCACAAACCGGAACCCACTTCTCCAGTCTTTGAGCCACATATTCATCTCTCTAATCTCACTTGCCCTATGCCAATTTGCACGTGGCTCAGGTAATAATCCAGAGGTTATCACCTTTGAGGTTCTGCTTTTTAATTTGATACTTAGCTCTTCATACTGACTTTGCAGAACCTCTTTCCTAGTTCTACCTATGTCAATGGCATCTACATGGACCACGACAACTGGATCATCCCCCTCCCATTGCAAGTTCCTCTCCAGCCCTGAGCAGATGTCCTGAACCCTGGCACTGGGCAGGCAACACAGCCGTCTGGACTCTCGCTCTTTGCTGCAGAGAACAGCGTCAATCCCCCTCAGTGTACTATCCCCTACTCCTAGATTCCTTTTTGGTCACCCTGTTAGAATGGCTTCCTGTACCACAGTGCCATGGCCAGTCAGCTTATCCACCTTGCAGACTTCATTTTCACCCACACAGATTGTGAGTACCTCAAACCTGTTTGACAACTGCAAAGCCTGAGGCTCCTCCCCTACTGCCTGCTCGGTCCCATTATCTGCCTCACTGACAGTCACATCCTCTTGTCCCTCACTGCTGACCAACACAGATGACCTTCTTCTTAGAGGTGTGACTATCTTCAGGAAGAAAGTATCCAGGTGTTTCTCCCCCTCCCTTATGTTGCACAGTGTCTGCATTTTGGCTTCCAGATCAATAATCTTGATCCGGAATTCCTCAAGCTGCTTACACTTCCTGCAGATGTGTTTGTCATGGATTGCCTTGGTGTCCAAAAACTTCCCACATCTCACAGCTGCAACACAACACCTGTTCCACTATTCTAACTTATGTTATTTAGTTAATTTGCTTTAATTACTTTATTCCTATGTATGCTACAATTTACTGTGTTTATTGAATGCTAGTACCACTGACAACTAAAGGTTATATACTTCTTAACTACAAGGTATGTGTTTTAGATGTTTGTTTAAATTACTTTACTTTTATTGCTTTTTTTAATCTTAATTATTTGATTTTAATTTTAAAGTTTTCAAATTTTGGTTTATTGTTTTAAAGTTTTAGTTATTTTTATTTATATATCTACATGAACTTGCCTGTCCTAAACTGGTTTCTCACACACAATCCCTTAGACTCAGCATTTGCCAGCCAATCAGCTTACTAGCTTCCTGTGACATCACAGTTGCTTTTTTTCTCTTTTTCCTGGACTGCAGCCCCACAGTGAAACAGTGCGCCCCTCAGCTCCCCACTATCTCCTGCAGCTCTGCTCCACTCCAACTACCAGCAAGGCAGGCCACCCTGCAATCCCCGGCCTGTATTTATGACGCTCCTCAGCTCCCGACTGTCTCCCGCAGCTCTTCTCCGCTCTGACTCCCAGCAAGATAGGCCACTCTGCAATCCCCGGTCAGTATTTATAGGCGCTCCTGAGCTCCTGACTATCTTCTGCAGGTCCACTCCAACTCTCAGCAAGGTAGGCTGCTCTGCAATCGCGACCTGTATTTATGGCGCTCCTCAGCTCCTGACTGTCTTCTGCAGGTCCACTCCAACTCCCAGCAAGGTAGGCCACTCTGCAATCCCCGGTCAGTATTTATAGGCGCTGCCTAGCTCCTAAATGTACCCCGCAGGCCTGCTCCAACTGCCAGCAAGATAGGCCACTCTGCAATCCCCGGTCTGAATTTATAGGCGCTCCTCAGATCCCAACTACCTTCAGCAGGTCTGCTCTGACTCCCAGCAAGGTAGGCCGCTCTGCAATCCCCGGTCAGTGTTTATAGGCGCTGCTCAGCTTCCAACTGTCCCCCGCAGGCCTGCTCCGACTCCCAGCAAGATAGGCCACTCTGCAATCCCCGGTCTGTATTTATAGGCTCTCCTCAGCTCCCAACTATCTTCCCCAGGTCCACTCCAACTACCAGCAAGGCAGGCCACTCTGCAATCCCTGGCCTGTATTTATGACCCTCCTCAGCTCCCGACTGTCTCCCGCAGCTCTTCTCTGCTCCGACTCTCAGCAAGATAGGTCATTCTGCAATCCCCGGTCTGTATTTATTGGCTCTCCTCAGCTCCCGACTATCTTTCGCTGGTCCACTCCAACTCCCAGCAAGGTAGGCCGCTCTGCAGTCCCCAGTCTGTATTTATAGGCACCGCTCAGCTCCTGACTGTCCCCCACAAGTCCGCACCATTCGACTCTCAGCAAGATAGGCCACTCTGCAATTCCCGGTCTGTATTTATAGGTGCTCCTCAGCTCCTGACTATCTTCCGCAGGTCCACTCCAACTCCCAGCAAGGTGGTCCATTATACATTGGGGAAACGAAATGCGGACTGTGTTACGGCTTTGCAGGACACCTATGTTCACCCCATAATGATCTTCCAGTTGCCTTTCATTTTAGTTCTCCATCTTGCTCCGACTTCGTCCTTTCTGCACTTGGTCTGCTGCAATGTTCCAACAAAGCTCAATGCAAGCTCAAGGAATAGCAGTGATCTTTTCACTGGGCACTTTGCAGCCTTCTGAACTCAACACTGAGTTCAACAATTTTAGAATGTATGCTCTGCTGCCATTTTGTTTTGCTTGTCTTTGCTTTTTTTTCTTGTTTCTTTTATTTTCTTTGCTTTCAGATGGCAGTTAGTCTGGATGGATTCTGCCATTCAGAAGATGGGATTGGGGAATTATTAATGGAAAACAATGAAATGGCTAAGAACTTTGACAAATATGTTATATCTGTCTTCATGGCAAAAGACACAAAAAGCATCCCAAAATAGTAGAAATTCAGGGGGCAAAAGGGAAGGAGGAACTTAAAACAATCATTATGACTTCGAAAAAAGTACTAGGCAAACCAATGGAACTAAAGGCTGACAAGTCCCCTGGACCTGATGACCTGCATACTAGGGTCTTAAAAGAAGTGGCTGCTGAAATAGGGGATGCATTGGTTGTAATCTTCTAAATTTCCCTGGATTCTGAAAAGGTTACTGCAGATTGGAAAACTGCAAATGTAAGGCCCCTATTCAAGAAAGGAGGTAGAAAGAAAACACGAAATTATAGGTCAGTTAGCCTAACATCTGAGATTCGGAAACTGCTGGAATCTGTTATTCAGGAAGGAGGAGCAGGACATTTAGGAAATCATAATACAATCAAGCAGAGTCAATTTGGTTTTAGGAGGGGAAATTGCGTTCAACAAATTTATTAGATTTCTTTGAGGATGTAACAAGCAGAGTGAATAAAGGGGAACTAGTAGATATAGTGTGTTTGGAGTTCCAAAAGGCATTTGATAAGGTGTCACATAAAAGTTTACTGCACAAGAAAAGAGCTCACGGTGTTGGGGGTAATACTTTAGCATGGTTGGAGAATTTACTAACTAACAGCAAATAGAGAGTTGGGATAAATGAGTCAATTTGAAATTAGCAATCTGGGATGCCATAGGGATCAATGCTGGGGCCTCAACTATTTGCTATTGCAGCAATACAGGGCATTGGTGAGACCACACCTCGAATGCTGTGTACAATTTTGGTCTCCTTTTTTGAAAAAAGGTATAATTGCCTTAGAAGCAGTATAGAAAAGAACTCATTCCTGGAATTAAGAGCTTATCCTATGAAGAAAGTTTGAACAGGTTGGGCCTATACCCACTGGAGTTTAGAAGAATGGGAGGTAATCTTATTCAAACATATAAGATTCTGATGGGACTTGACAGGATAGATATTGGGATGATGTTTCTACTTGTGGGAGAGACGAGAACTAGGGAACACGTTTTAAGAATAAGAGGTCCCCCTTTTAAGGGTGAAATGAGGAGAATTTTTTCCTCTCAGAGGGTCATTAGTATGTGGAATTATCTTCCCCAGAGAGCCGTGGAGGCTGGGCCATTGAATTTATTCAAGGCAGCGTTAGTAAATTTTAAATAACAAAGGAGTCAAGGTTTATTGTGGGCAGACAAGAAAGTGGAGTTGAGACCACGACCAGATCAGCCAAGATTTTATTGAATGGCAGAGAAGGCTCAAAGAGCTGCGTGACCTACTCCTGCTTCTAAGTCCTATGTTCCTATGAATGTTATAGTCAGGGGGATAGACACAGTTTATTGCAGCCAAGAGTGAGAGTCCAGAAAGCTGTGTTGCCTGCCCAGTGCCAGAGTTCAGGATATCTGCTCTGGGCTGGAGAGGAACTTGCAATGGGAAGGAGACGATCCAGTTGTCATGGTCCACATAGGTACCAACATTACAGGCATGCCTAAGAAAGAGGTTCTGCTTAGAGAGTATGAGCTGCTAGGGGCAAAATTAAAAAGCAGAACCTGATCTTTGGATCTCAGGTCATTAGTATGTGGAATTATCTTCCCCAGAGAGCAAGTTGAAGTAGGGTAAATAAGATTAGGGAGTTAAATACATGGCTCAAAGTTTGGTGTGGGAGAAATGAGCTTTGATTCATTGGTACTGAGCAAAGCGGAAGCTAAGTTTCCACTGCCATTAAATTATCCTCAACAGAATTTGCAATCACAACATAACAGCAAAGTAATTCTAAGAGCGGAATTTTACGGCCCCTCCAACTGACAGGAATTTTTGGTTCCACCAAAGCCAATGGACCTTTGAACGGCTTGCCGCATTTTCTGACCCCCATCCCCGCTGCGACAGGGTCATAAAATTTTGCCTAAGTATTTGTTAACTGGTGAACAATGATAAATTTGCCAACATAACAACAGTGCTTGAACTTCAAGTAGCTGAGTCACTTTGGGCCATTTCTGAGGGATGTGAGAAATGCAAATATAACTGCAAATATTCCTCTAGTTGTCCTTATGTTGTGCAAGATTGTGCTTGGGGAATAAAAATAACTGGAGCTTCTAACAATTTTATTTTGGGGTTTCTGTTGACTGCCACAGACTAACTGGGAGTCAGCAGTAATGGATCCAATATATAAAGCCATTTATTTTGTTTTTGCTCGTTTGATTCAGAGACATACTGTGGCCCTGAAAGAGTTAAACCAAAATGTTATGGTAATTCAGGTTGGAAAAAGCTAATAAATTCTTTGACGTGTATGTGAGCGAGAGAGAGAGAGACAGTAGAAATTGCTGCAGGAATGGTAAAGTTTATCCCATACTCTTGCTTTTTCACATCACTACCATCTGGATGTGCTGTGTTCCAAACCCATTCCCAAGGGTAAATTTTCTGGACAGTTAAAGGAAACCAAAAAATTCCGAAGGAAAAAATTATAAGATGTGTGATAGATCAGCATAGACCCCACCCTCCAAAAAAAGTTGCTTTGAATCAGACTTTCAAAGCCAACATCACAAATGATTGTTCTGGAGTAGCACAAAGAGACCAGTCACTCAAATGTTGCAGATTCCATTCTGATCATTCCAAAAAAAACAGCTATTAATTTGTTTTTTAAAAGGTTGTTCTTTGTCTTTACGCAGATGCGCATTGCGTGGAAATGAACCCCAGCTGTTGCCCTGTGTTAAAATGTAGCCTATTGGTTATGTGCCCTGGCAAATGTATCTATGAACTAGTTGCAAAGCTTTGTGCAGTAAGACTTTGCATAATGTAAAACTACAGGGGTTGATAAAATATTTAGGGTGGGATTTTCTGCACCCGCCCGCCACCGCGATCTTCCAGTCCCGCCGCTAGTCAATGAACTTCTGGCTAGGGCACTGCCTCAGCCAGGGTGGGTCCCACACGCAACCGGGCCCAAAAATCCTGGCCATAGTTTTTGCAGTGCATTGATACTGAAGTCTGCTCTGACAATGCCAACAGCTTTGTTTCCTTTGACAAACCCAGCAGCATCAGCAAATTGAACAAAATTTTGCTGAAAATAATAGGTTTTCTTAATGTCCTGGGACTAATTGTGCGGACTGTAGCTCTCAAACAATCTCTTATGATGAGGACATCTTAGTGCCATTTCATTAATATGTCCAAGAAATCTATTAGATTTCAGAGGAAACTAGTGCTTCAGTGTCACTGCTGACTTCAGAGCACGTAGCCCTTTTCAACCCTTAGGCTACTCCTGTATGTAGACTTCCTGTGGTCCATGTTGATATGCCACTTCTTGTGTTGTGCATCATTACGTGCGAACCTATCATTGCTGGATGTCTAAAAGTGGCCTATTTTCCTGTGTTGGACTGATAGGAAGTTTTTTTAACTGTCTCCCTGTAATAAGGTGGAAGCAGCTTTGGCAGTCACATTCCTCACTGGCATTTTTTTTAAAAGGTCATCAGATTTCAACAAAGGAACAAAGACATGAAATCCATGGGTCACCATATTCTTCCCATTATAAATTTTTACATAGTATTTGTGGATTCTCAAAACCTAGAGAATAGAATTAATGTGATATTCAATAAATAGCCCACATGTTTGAGGAAAATCGTTGCAAAATCCAAACATTTTATAGGCTGGAGTCCTAAATTCGGTGATATCAGGAATTTGAACCTATTTTGGGTGGGACAATAATCAGATTCTCTTGAGATTAAGCCTGGTTATATATTAGGTTACATGACTGAATAATCAAGTTGGATCTACCCATCCATGTAATAAACCATCAGTGCACTTAATTCAATTATAGTTTAATGTAAATACCTTAATTTTGTTTTAGCACAGTGCTGCACTGGTGTTTATGGGATACTAACAATTCTCTCATGGCATTGCTGCCAGTGAGTCAGCAGATTCTCTATCCTACAGCCCTAGCTTCTCTACTGTGTCACAGATCATAGATAGGGTGCCCTGTTTAGGAAATAACTTTGGTGTTACTGATTTACAGTACTGGTAAATTCAAATGCTATTTTTGTTAAGCAGCATATTAGGATGTCTGGTGCTTTGAGGATTGAATTCCACAGTCTGCTCTGCAAGGGCAAGCAACCAATATCCTGCTCAACCTCACTGACACAAACTTTGAGGAGAATGCTGATTACTATCTCTCTTAGCTTAATGGATAGAACACAAAATAAAAGCTACAACAGGTTTATAATCAATAGTCTTGTTTTTATTTGTCACTTTCTGTCATGCACAGATATAAAGAATCAGCTTCACTGCTTTAGAAAACACATAGCTTCTCTCTTTAAAACAAATGTCAATATAAAACTTGCCTGAATAACGTTTCTGAAATTTGTCTTTAGGATCTGCTTTATAAGCAGAGGCATAGATCACAAAAACAAGGAAGTTGGGCATAATCTTTATAAATCACATGTTCGGCCACAGCTGGAGTAATGTGTTCAGTTCTGAGCACCACACTTTTGAAAGGATGTCAAGGCCTTGGACAGGTTGCAGAGGAGATCTATTCAAATGTTAACAGAGATGCAGGACTTCAGTTACATGGACAGACTAGAGAATCTAGAGTTGTTCTCCTCAGTACAGAGAATATTCATTAGAGTGTTCAAAATCATGAAGTGTTTTGACAGCGCAAATACGGTGAAACTATTTTTGGTAGCAGAGGTATTGGTAACCACAGGACACAGATTTAAGGTAATTGGTAAGAGAACCAGCAGTAAGATGAGAAGCAATTTTTTGAACAGTGAGTTGTTATGATCTGGCCTTCATTGCCTGAAAGTGTGGTGGAAGTAGATTCAATAATAACTTTCAAAAGGGAAATATTTGAAGAGGGAAACTTTAGAGAAAGGACCAGGAATGGGACTAATGGGATAGGAGTTTCAAAGAGTGGCATGATGAGCTGAATAACTTCATTTAATGCAGTATCATACACTTACATTGTACAACCATTTCAAAAAAAGATTCTTTGAAACACATTGTGCAGCCTGTTCCTTTTATGCTGTTTAGTGGATTCCATTAATTCAGAGAAATAGACATACATCAATGTATGGATAAATCTGTAACTTGTGACTTATTTTGTAGCTTTTTTTATTCATTCATGGGATGTGGGTGTTGCTGACAAGGCCAGCATTTATTGCCCATACCTAATTAACTGGAGAAGGTGGTTGTGAGCTGCCTTCTTGAACTGCTGCAGTCCACCTGGTGTAGGTACACCCACAGTGCTGTTAGAGAGGAAGGAGTTCCAGGATTTTGGCCCAGCAACAGTGAAGGAACAGTGATTTATTTCCAAGTCAGGATGGTGAGTGGCTTGCAGGGCAACTTCCAGGTGATGTTGTTCCCATGTACCTGCTGTCCTTGTCCTTCTAGATGGTCGCAGTTGTGAGTTTGGAAAGTGCTGTCCAAGGAGCCTTGGTGAACTCCTGCAGTGCATCTTGTAGATGGCATACACTGCTGCCACTGTGCATTGGTGGTGGAGAGAGTGAATGTTTGTGGATGGGGTGCCAATCAAGCGGGCTGCTTTGTCCTGGATGGTGTCAAGCTTCTTGAGTGTTGTTGGAGTTGTTGCACTCATCCAGGCAAGTGGTGAGTATTCCATAATTACCCCAAGGAACTCCTGCAGTGATATCCTAGAACTGAGATGATTGACCTCCAATGACCACAGCCATCTTCCTTTGTGCTAGGGATGACACTTTCCCAGATTCCCATTGACTCTACTTTTGCTACGGCTCCTTGATGCCACACTCAGTCAAATACTGCCTTGATGTCAAAAACAGTCACTCTCTCCTCATCAATAACAAAAATACCTGGAAAAACTCAGCAGGTCTGACAGCATCTGCAGAGAGGAACACATTTAACATTTCTAGTCCTTATGACTGTTCAACAGAACAGTTCTGTTGAAGAGTCATACAGACTCGAAATGTTAACTGTGTTCCTTTCCACAGATGCTGTCAGACCTGCTGAGTTTTTCCAGGTATTTTTGTTTTTGTTTTGGATTTCCAGCATCCGCAGTTTTTTTGCTTTTCACTCTCTCCTCACCTCTGGAGTTCAGCTCTTGTGTCCATCTTTGAACCAAGGCTGTAATGAGGTCAGCTGTTGGAGCTTTCCTGATTTGGGGGGAGCAGCTAGTGACAGGAAGAGTGTATCAACTGTCTTTTACACATACACTGGACACTCAATTCACTCGCACCCAAAATTAAACAGCTGTCCTCGTCTCTGATGTAAGCATTTAAATTTGTTTCAGTGAATGCGCGGCCCCTGAACATGCAGCTAAACTACACTTCTTTAGGTGTTCTCCAAGAGTCAGCAGCCCCACCTCAGTTGTAATGTTGCCCTGCCTGTGAAGCGGGCTGCTTGGGCAACAGAACAATTTGGGTAATAAGGCTGAGCATTTGTAGAGGGGTTGTTGGTGGTGAATACTACCCAGGTTATTGGAATTTGTTCCCTCTGTTATTTCTTATCAATGCCACAGGATTTTTCATATCTGCCAGAACAGACAAAATGTCTGACTCATCAAACAGTGCAATTTCTCACCTCAGCTGTTCACCACATCCTGTTAGCAGCATGATTTTTACACAGAGGGAACCTATTGAGCAAGTAAACTAGGGCTAGAAACGGAAAAAAATGAGATGAAAGGAAAGCAATCTAAGAAAATGGGATGTGAGGCAAATGTGAAAAGATGCTGCAGAGTAAGGAGAAATGTGATGTTAAAACAGTACAAAGGGATTCACTCTGAAATCAGGGTCATATATAAGAATAATATATTCAAGAAACTTCATAATTAATTCAAAATCCAATTCTTCAGACATGCTAATAAATGCATTTGACAATCCCTTAATTAGCCCTAAGACCAGGGATCCAGATTCTAATCTATCACAGTCACTGATACCTTCACACAACCATCCACATCTCGCTTAATTCAGAAATGTACTAATGTGTGACACTTAAATTGGTCATGGATAGTTGAGGTGCTTCTAACAAAGAACCACATATTAATTAGACTCAATCATGCAACAAGACAGGCACAGTGTACAAGAATGTATACAAACTCATATGGTGTTTCATAATTGATCCTTTCCCAACTAAAGTCACAGTTTTATCAATTACTTCCTTCCGGGTACAATGTTTCTTGAATATTAATATGACCAGGACCATCAACTTGTTTTAGCTTAATATTAAACAAATAGTAAACTACTGATCAAAATAATCAGTTATTTAATTTTTTCCCATTTGAAAGCTGAACTGCATCCAATGAACTTAGCATTGGCAAAAGTTAATATGAAGCACAGTTCTCAAGGGCAGGACCCTTTCTGATGACAATAAATTATCACGTCAATCAGCTAACATTTCCTGAGTGAAGTATTTAGTTAGACATTTTGCTTTAAGCAGGAACAACAAAACAGCCTCAATTTAGAAGTCTTAGACCTGAGTTTAACTCTGTAAGTGAATGGGTTTTGAATGGGTTAAAAGCCATGTCTGTTGCGTTCATGCCGGATATCTAATTTACCAAACTAAATTTTATTGAAGCAAAATTACCACTTCAGTGATGAACTTGCACACTGAATCATGGAACAGCAATGTGGTTTTAGATTAGGTCACTCATGGGTGCATCAGGTGCTAATTGTGCCCAAAATTGCATTACCTTACAAAAGTTTTCTTTCTCTCAAACTCATTTGCACAACACCGCACATAAAATCTACCCTGAACCAATGAAAATGGATTATGTTTTTGTTTTAAAAGAGTTTTAGTTTTGGAAAAGATTCTGTGATATATTCTAAGAGTGGTAATTTAGTGTAGTTTATTAATGCAGTTGAAAATGAATCTATCACAAAGAGCAAGCATTTTTAATCAAGAGTTTCAAGCTCACTGGTTTGGATCATTGTCCAGTGCTTCCTGTTGGTTTTGTGCTGAACGAGGTTTCTCTTGCACTATGAGTAACTTGAACATGGACTGTATTAAGATTTTCTTAAGACTATTTATTTATAATTATTTACAACCAAGACTGCATAGTAAGAAACATTACTCTCTTTACACAAACTGTTCTATGATCTGCTCCTTCAAAATCCCTTGGTAATCAGATCTGATATCATGCTTACATCATCATTAACATCATTGTCTAATTAATGTGAAGATTAACCCTTCACACTACATCTCCTCCTAAATGTAATCTCAAAAAACTATTCAACTATTTTGCTAAACTATTTATGTTCCCACCATCTCCTCCCTAAATCTTAACATTACAAGTTAAGCCTGCCTGGTGCTTTTACGACTCTTCCTGATCTTGTCTTTAGTGCTTTTGGTCAAGGATGATGGTCTACATTAGGTCTTTGAACTTGAGGTTTATTGTAGAATCTCTCTCATCATTCCAATCTTGGTAGTACTCAAATGGTTCTTTTCTTGTACTTCTAACAGCATCAGAGCCTTTCTGTTTCTCTGAAGAACTCAAAATGGTATCTAAGCGAGATATGATTGAGGCTGCTGAGTTTGCTGTAGGACTGTGCCTTCAGCTTGGCAGTGTCTTATCCATACCTTTTATCCAGATACTAATATGGATAGTGTTTTTGCTTTATGCCTGCGATTATACCATCAGGACTGTTTAGCATTTTGAGTTTCCTCCTTATGCCTTACTTGCTCATGATCTAAGATGATGTTGGGCCTGAGCTTATGCTGTAATGAAGAAAGTTGAGTCTTTGGCCTTCTCTCCATTAGTAGTTCTGCTGGCATAAGTCCATTAGTTAATGGCGTTGCCCTGTAATTAAGAAATGCCAAATCTAGTTCATTATTCTTTTTCATAAGCATCTTGATAGTTTTTACACCTCTCTCCGCTTCTCCATTGGCCTCGGGATGGTGTGGCAAACTGGTCACATGGTGAAATCCATATTCTTCAGCGAATTTTCTGAAGTGTTCATTTATGAACTGCAGACTGTTGTTTAAGATCACTTTGTCCGAAATGCCATGTGTGGAGTAAATGCATTTTAAGGCTTTTACCATGGCTTCTGCAATTGTGGTATGGAATCTGTTGATGCCCAACCAGCGACAGTAATTGTCAACAATTATGAGGGAGATTTTTGCTCTGAAATCAAACAGATCCATCCCTACCCTTTGCCAAGGTCTAGACGGAAATGTTGATGATGGTAATAGTTCTGTAGGCTCTTGACTGTTGATGGCAAAGTATGAGAAATCGAAATAAGCTCTTCCGTGGCTTTGAGATTCCAGACCACCATACTGATTGTTGCGCCTGTGCTCTGCATCTTGTTGTGTCCAAATGGTTGCCGTGGAAAGTTTGGAGAATGTCTTCTTGCCTCGCTCTAGGAATTACCAGTCTCTCATTGAAAACTAGAATTCATCAACGATTGTCAGATGTTTCCGCTACTCATGATACTACCTTAACATCTGATTGCTTGGGACATTTTCGGACCAGTCATCCTGGCAGTATGTTCTGACCCGAATACATTCTGTGTCCTTCAACTGGGCTTCTCTAATCTCCCTGAGCTTGCTTTTTGAGGCTGATATCTGATATTGTGGAAGAATATGCTTCTACTTCGGAGAAGCAGATGGGTTTGGCATCTGGGAGCAGAATGATATTATACTCAGTTCTGAGCTTTCCCAATCCTTGGAACAGCTTTGGAAATTTGTTCTGAAATATTGCCCCGCTATCACCTACCATTACTTCATCGATTTTGTACAGAAGACCAAATCTTGAAAACGCTTCCATGTTGAGCAGAGAAATTTGCTGGTTCTGCAAGATATAAAGAGTTTCATGAATTTGTTTGTTTTTGTGTCTAAGTTGTGATGATCTGACCCCTTTAAGTTGAGATTTGTGCACCTGGCTCTTGTAGTTTTATTTTGGATGGATGCATTTTGACTTCCTTAAATCATTCCAATTTACCTGATAAGACTGTGACTCCAGCAGCTATGTCCAGTTTAAATTCTGTTCTATATCCTTTGACTCCCAGTTCTGCAGACCAGAACTTCTTATCGGGATCTTTTATTTCTCTGAGGAAATCTTCAGTTTCAATTGCTTTATTCCTGATGTACTTTGAAAGTGTTGGAAGCTTCTTCTACCTTTCTCTCTTTATTTGGAGGTTTGGGCTCTCAGAACTGTTTAAAATGCCCTTTCTTGCCACAGAGAAAGCATTCAGCTCCCCCTGCTAGACATTCTTCTTGGCAATGCGGTTTTTTGGCACCACGTCGGGAGCATTTTAAAATGGATGAAACGGTTCTTCCCACTCCTTCAGCGGTTTCTGCGGGCTTTTCAGTGGGCAGGGCTCCCAACTTTGGGCCAGCATAATAGATCAACCCCTCCAGAAATTCGGAGTCTCCCCAAAGTATGCTCCAATTTTGCTTCCGCAGCTCCGCCTGCTTTGTATATTGTACAGCATTTTCTAAAATTAAATCATCTTTAGATTGTAGGAAGTCTGATAGTACCTCAACGAGCATGCCCACTACTATACAGCAGCGAATTAACTCTTGTTTTAAGCTTCTGTAGCCACAACTACTGGTTAGTCAGTATAGGTCATTGATAAATGAATCAATTGACTCACTCGGCCTCTGGCTTCTTTGGATAAATTTCACCCGCTCAATTATCAAATTTTTCTTAGGACTGAAATAGGTATCAAATACCTTCAAAACCTCCTTATAGGTCACCGAGGTCTCCTTGAATTCTTGCCTCACCAGGATATCATCTCCAAGTGCCCGATAACATATATAAGGGTACTGACCTGGTGTTTTTGTGCCTTCTCCTGTAAGCCTGAAATTGTTCAGTACTTTTCAAACTGGCATCTCAGAACTCCCATCATTGTGCTTGCTGCAGACCCTTTTGCTTGTTGTATTTGAAAGGCTGAGAAAGAGTAGTGACTGTTCAATTGATGCGGACATCTTCACCAGCTCACTTTCTGCTTCCTACCAAGGCATGTCTCGTTTCTTTCTTTATTCTTTGCTAAGTCGAGTTTCTGCATTTAAATTGAGTTTTCTCCTGTGGGTTTCAAATCTGTGGAATCAGTTATTTTAAACTGCTACCTCCATCACTGCCACCATGCTTTGGGCCATTGTCCTATGCTTCCTGTTGCTTTCTGGCTGCACAAGGTTCCTCTTATACTATGCGTGACTTGGACTAAGGCTGTATTAAGTTTTTCACAAAACTGTCTATTAACATCTATTTGCAACCAAGACCGCATGGTAAGAAACATTGCTCTCTTTATACAGACTGTTCTGTGGCTTGCTCCTTCAGAGTTCCTTGGTCAGCTAATCTGATGTCATGCTTACATTATCATTATCACCATTGTCTAATTAACATAAGGAGCTATGTCACAGTGATGTCACTCACTCAGGAGATGACTGACTAGCACCTCAGAGATAAAAACAAAAAAACTGCGGATGCTGGAAATCCAAAACAAAAACAGAATTACCTGGAAAAACTCAGCAGGTCTGGCAGCATCGGCAGAGAAGAAAAGAGTTGACGTTTCGAGTCCTCATGACCCTTCGACAGAACTTGAGTTCGAGTCCAGGAAAGAGCTCTTTCCTGGACTCGAACTCAAGTTCTGTCGAAGGGTCATGAGGACTCGAAACGTCAACTCTTTTCTTCTCCGCCGATGCTGCCAGACCTGCTGAGTTTTTCCAGGTAATTCTGTTTTTGTTTTAGCACCTCAGAGAGTAGCTCTAGCTATGACTTGGTCTTATTTAACCTTCATAAATAGTTAGCACATAAATAAATGTGTTTTGAACAAAAGACTATCGGCTCCAGCAAGATCTCTGATAGAGCAAGAAGCCAACATATCCTGAGACAAAACGACAATGACAGATAGTGGCATCAGTGGCAACACCCACAGAGAAACAGTAGAAAATGACAAGAAAAGCTTCAAGTGACAAACAACCGTGCAGCTCAGCAGGTGAAAGACTTCAAGGTCAACCCAGCAAATACACCAGATATTGCAAAATAACAAGGACAGCCCAGCGACTGGCAAGACAAGCAGCAGAGGAAAAGACAACCTTGAATCAGGGTGAGAAATGGCTACTACTTTGCCCTTATCAGGATCATTTCAAAATATATAGGATACCAGACAGATTAGGCAATGGCAAAATTGAAGATGTTTTACCCGATACCGCAACACCTCAGGTCTTACAAGGAAACAGCAAGTTAGCACTTTGTTATATGCTGTTGGAAGCATAGGAGATGACGGGCTGGCCAGACAGAGGTGAATGAAGAGACAGCCTCCTACGAGGATGTCATCGGAGCCTATGACTCATACTTCAGTCATCGTAAAAATATTGTCATTGAAAGGGTGAAATTTAATCAGCACAGTTAAAAACAGGGCGAAGGAATTGACTCATTCATCAATGAATTGTACCTAGCCGAGAATTGTGAGAATGGAGCACTAAAAGATGACCTGATCAGAGATAGAGCAGCCGTCAGCAGTTTAGATGAGGATCTCTCTGATTTCTTACAATCCCGCGAAGATTTAAATTTAAGCAAAGCTGTACAACTGGCCAGACAGGCTGAAGAGTGGAGGCAGAATAAGGCTTTTGTCAGAGATACAAGGGAAATTTCCAAAGAACAACCTGATGAAGTCATTCAATTTGTGGGTTGTAAAAGTATAGCAAGGCATCAAGCAGGGAAACGCCCTGAAAAGGTACCAACCACCATGTTCCAATGTCCCTGCTGTGGCGGGAAGAATGACTTAGCCAAATTGCCACAGGTTTAGCAGGTTGGGCTGTTTTAAAGTTGCCTGCCATTCCAGGAAATCTGTATTTACCAGACAGGAGAACAAATCTTTTTGGGGACAGGCTAGAAGAAGCAGGAACAGGATGCAACAAGAGTGACGGTGACCACCCACAAGATGATATTCTAGATCTTAATTTTCTCTTTAATTAAAGAATGCAAGAGAATGAAGCTGCCAAGAGGGAAATTATCTGTTGGAAGAAGAGGTCCTGGACCTTACTATACTCTTTAACTGCATTGCCAATGATCATGAAGTCATTGTTATCTCTTTTAAGGAGAATTACCCTTTTGTTGAAGTTGATAAATTCAGAGGTTCTCAATCTGTACAAATGTAAGCTAGAACCTGCACTTGGATCTCATCAGCAAGTCTTGGAAGCAATCAAGCTTTCTTTCATTAAAGAAGAAGAAGCCCAAGCTACAGAGCTTCTACAGCTTGCTTTTTATTCATTTATGGGATGGGAACGTCACTGGCTAGGCCAGCATTTATTGCCCATCCCTAATTGCCCTTGAGAATGCGGTGCCTTCTTAAACTGTTGCAGTCCATGTAGTGTAGGTACATCCACAGGGAGGGATGATTTTGACCCAGTGACAGCGAAGGAACGGCGATACGTTTCCAAGTCAGGATGGTGAGTGGCTTGGAGGGGAGCTTCCAGGTGGTGGTGTTCCCATGCACCTCCTGCCCTTGTCTTTCTAGATGGTACTGGTTATGGGTTTGGAAAGCGCTGTCTAAGGAGCCTTAGTGAGTTCCTGCAGTGCATCTTGTAGATAGTTCACACTGCTTACCACTATGTGTCGGTGGTGCAGGGGGTGAATGTTTGTGGATGGTGTGTCAATCAAGCGGGCTGCTTTGTCCTGGATGGTATTGAGTTTCTTGAGTATTGTTGGAGCTGAACTCATCCAGGCATGTGGAGAGTATTCCATCCTAATCCCAACTTGTGCCTTGTGGATGGTGGATAGGCTTGGGGGAGTCCGGTGGTGAGTTACTCACCACAGGATTCCTAGCCTCTAACCTGTTCTTGTAGTATTTATATGGCTAATCCAGTTCAGTTCCCGGTCAATGGTAACCCTCAGGATATTAATAGTGGGGGATTCAGTGATGGTATTACCATTGAATGTCAAGGGTTGATGCTTAGATTCTCTTAAGTTGGAGATGATCATTGCCTAACACTTGTGTTGTGTGAATGTTATTTGCCACTTGTCAGCCTAAGCCTGGATATTGTCCAGGTCTTGCTGCATTTGGACATGGACCTCTTCAGTATCTGAGGAGTTGTGAATGGTGCTAAACATTGTGCAATCATCAGCGAACATCCCCACTTCTAACCTTATGATGGAACTAAGATCAATGATGAAGTAGCTGAAGATGGTTGGCCCTGAGGAACTCCTGCAGCAATGTCCTAGAACTGAGATGAATGACCTACAACGACCGCGGCCATCTTCCATTGTGCTAGGTATGACTCCAACCAGCAGAGTGTTTTCCCCCTGATTCCCATCGACTTCAGTTTTGCTAGGGCTTCTTGATGCCACACTCAGTCGAATGCTGCCTTAATGTCAAAGACAGTCACTCTCTTCTCACCTCTGGAGTTCAGCTTTTTATGTCCATGTTTGAACCAAGGTTGTAGCAAGCTTCCCCATGTGCCCACCATCAGTTATGCATCTAAAACTGAACCATAATAAATTTCTACCCTGCTAACCCTTTCCTATTATTCTGTCATATAGAGTCCCCTTGAGCTGGTTGTGCTTCAGCTGTTTTCTAAAATCATGCTTTAATCTTTAATAATAATGAGCAAAATTTGCAACAAAGGTGATTTATAACGTAATGAAGTAATTTTGTTTTTACATGCACCAACACACTATTTATAAATCAGGTAAAGTGTCTCACAAGCTTCTTTACATAGATGATGCTCCAAAACTGAGCTGGAACCACAAAATTATGGAAGAGGAATTGAAGTTACGAATAACAAGTTGAAGTTTACATTTTCACAAACAAAGAACCTCACTGTCTGTTTCCATTGGGCCCATAACAGTAGGGAGGGGGGAGAAATTTCATACTCGTTTATAGTTAGTGGGGGAACCTTCTGCCCTAGCTGTCAATCTAGCTGATGAGGTATGGCGTTCTGTAACACATCTGAGCAATAATGTCACCCTGGCTAAATTATGATTGACCGACAGTCATGCTCACAGTTTATACAGCAAGAAGAAATAAAGAAACATTTAAAAATAAAATCTTTTGATTTAACCAAAGAATGTATTAATTTCAATGTGAATGAGTGATATTTTAAGCTTCTATTGTTAGGAAATGGAGAGTGGTTGCCTTTTATCTCTGATTACTTTGTTCACTGAGCTTTCACTCTGAAAATTAGTCTTTCATTGTGGCAAATGTGTTAATCATGGTACTTCATGCTATGAGTGGTTCAAAGTTCAAAGGCTTGATATGTAACTCTAAATGACAATGATTTTCACCCATGGTGTTTATCTGAGGTAAAACAGTTCTATAAGGCTGCAGAGTATCTTTCCGCCCTAGCAGCCTTTCCCTATTCTAAGGAATTGAAGCTTAGAAGCCACCCGGTTTTGACAGGATTAATTGGAAGTTTTAGAAATTGAAACAGTCTATTTTGCCTTGCTCTAGGATCTCAAAATTATCTTTGAAATATCTTAGTAACCAATGGTGGTGTGTCCTTGAGTTGACTGTTGCAGATTTAAATTTTCAGGCTTTGCTGGGATCAGTGAGGTATACAATTAAGTGAGAGGGTGCACCCCAGGATTTTGTTTAAGATGACCATTGTGTTGACCATTTGAATTGCAGATCAAAATTACCAGGGATTTCATCAAAGACCTGGACCAGCCTGGCTGCTACAATACCAGATAAAATAATTGTCATTATATTCTATTCAAACTCTCCATGCTCTTCAAACTTGGAAATACTTGCTTCTGTTTCTGCTAATCCTGGCAACGGCTCTGTGCTGCATTTGTCTTTCTCAATACATAAAGCCAGGAAGAGTCAAAAGACACAAAGGAATTCAGGGAACCAATTTTGGGGTCAAAAGCTAAAAGAAATGGCTTCCATTCCATTCTGCTGATACAAACGGGACATGGCCCTATTACATATTAGTGCACACTATTAACGGTGTGCAAATTTGAGCACATATGGGCAATTTTTTTTCAAACTATGGGATTGGTGATTTGAAAAGGTATGCTGTTAGTGCTGCTCTCTCATTGGTGGAGAAGCTGCCAAGAAAGCTACATAATCACCATTCTACACCAGGCTCCGGAGAATCAGACAAATCATTCCATCAGTGCTACATTATACATCAGCAGAAAGCAAAAGAGCATTAAGGAGCATTTCCAAAGGGAACTTCCTAGTTTTACTCTGCTTTAGTGCATCTATTTCATCAGAATTATTCTACAGAGGGCTCTGCATAGCAGTCCTGTGAATTGAATTATCAAAAAACAAATAGACCAAGCCAACCCCGACAAATAAATGAAAGGAGAATGTTTTTTAATTCATTCTGGGGATGCGGGTGACGCTATCAAGGCCATCATTTATTGCTCCATCCCTAATTGCCCTTCAGGCATTGGTGGTGAACTGTCTTCCTGAACCGTTGCAGTCTGAGAGTTTATAGTTTTTCTTAGTGGTTTCATCCAACTGAATAGCTTGTTGGGCAAGTTCAGAGGGTGACTATAAGTCAGCCACATTGCTGTGGGTCTGGAGTCACATATAGGCCAGACCAACTAAGGACGGCAGATTTCCTTCCCTAAAGAACATATGAACCAGATGCGTTTTAGCGACAATCAGTTGCATGGAACACTATTTCCAATACTAGCTTTTTATTCCAGGTTTATTAAATAAGCTAAGGGTGGAATCATCCCAGATTTGCACTAAGTGTGGTAGCAGATGGGAAAAAGGACATTTTACAAGCTGGCCGCAATAGCAGCTTTTCACGCTGTATCGTCCTTTCACACCTCATTAATTATGCATTCCCAGGAAACACGCCAGGTTGCTAGCATGACCTCTGATTCACCCACCCCGCCATCACCCTCAGGCTTTCAGTAAACCAGGTGCCATATTTAAAGGGTACTCCTGCAAAGAGCTAGTTCTCTACAAGGGATAGGAAGCTGATGGGAACTGATGGCTGTCAGAGGGAGGAAACATGCTGCCCCAGATTTAGCAACACCTCCCTAGAGAGCCTACTGGATGCAGTGGAGGGCCACTGTGATGTCGTCTGACCCAGCTCTGGGCAAAGGCCAGCAAGCAAGGTCCAGCATGGGAGGCGATGGCAGCGGTGGTCAGTGCTAACGCCCCGCAAAAGAGGACAGCCATCCAGCGCAGGGAGAGGATAAATGGTCTCATCCATTCATCCATTCCACCAGGGTAAGTCACTCTTATCACTTTCAATGCACACACTCACAAACCCATCACACATCCGCAGAGATCTCACACCTCAAGGGATAACACCACTATCTCTCACACACACCCTCATATCTCCATCAGACTCATATCCTCTGGAGCTCACCTTCTCATACTGTCCAAGGATCCACTCACCACACATTCCATGCAGTGCCATGTGACCTGCTCACACTCTCTCCATCTGTTTTCAGGCAGGAGAAGCTGGTTGACAACAGCAGGGAGAGGTCCCAAACAGGGGGTGGAGTGGCCCACATTAGACCCCTCATTCACATTGAAGAGGATGCCACTGTGCTGACTGGTGAGGATGTGGACCGTGCCTGCGGCAACAGGTGAAAGGTGAGAGGCGACCGTGAGGATGCTGCACCAAATCATTCTCCTCTCAATCCACCTGTGAGAGCTTTCCTGCTTTTGACTCTGCTGTCAAGCACTAATTATCTCTACTTTGGTTCACAGGGAGCTCTGCCAAGCAACCTACACCCTCAGCCAGCCAGTCCCTCAGGTCCATCCAGCTCCTCGCTTCCAGCCAAGAGGCCACCTCCTCCATTGAAGAGCTGTAAATAAGCAGCCTGGAAGAGCCACCGCAGCACTTAACTACACTATCCACCAGCACAGAGACACACACCTCGGTGGGACATAGATCAAGAGCAGGCTCGGGTTCACAATCTGGTGGTCACCGCACAGACACGTATCCGCAGCAGGAGGCAGGTTCAGCCGAGCTCCCAGCACTCGGAGGACTGCTGGGGCAGAGGCAACTGTGAGGTCTGAGTTAGATGACGAGCCTCTGGATTCAGCCTTCCACTCATTGTGGAGAGTTAGCAGAAGGCGGGGGAGCATCACATGGAGCATGTAGCACACAAGTTGGGGTGAAGCGTTCGCCTGCTTTCTGATGAAGTGGTGCCCACATGTGCACATATGGAGTTCTCTCTGGGAAGGATGGTGGACGCCATGGACACCCTGGTCCAGCAGAACACAGAGAAGCACGCAAAACTGCACTCCTTCAAGGTAACCATGGACGAGTTCCTGCAATACGAGAGGGAAATGGGCCATTTCGACATCCCTCCAGGTGCTCTTTCCTCTCAAGGAATCAGGTCCAGGCACCTGAAGGGAGGAAGAGTGACAGCTGGACATCCCTGGGTCATCTACTCAGGAATCTCAGAGGCTGTCCTCTCCCTATGAGTCCCCTTTGCCTGTGACCCCCTCAACATTGTCCTCAGATGCTGCAGAGAGAGCAGCTGGCCCACAGGAGGACAGGCAAAGTAAGCCGGGCCCTTAGGGACTCGGCTCTCCAGAGGACCCACGCCGAAGTCATCAGAGGTAACAAGGCCAACCACTGCACAGGCTGTCTCCACCCCTACTGCAGATGTCAGGGCAGCACCTAGAAGAAATGGTAGGCTTAGAAAAGTTAAGAATTTCTGATTACAAGTGATTACACGGGTGAACACATTTTTTCACTTTATAATCTGAAAATATATTCACTTTCACTGAATAATGTGTAATGGTGTCTTTCAGCTTCAATTACAGTCTCCATGAGTCCTCCCCCTGCACTACCCCCCATCCCCACCCTTCCCCTCCACCCATTAACAGTTCAGCTGCATGTATGCAGCCCTGGAGGAAGTGTGTGTGTGTGCGCGTGGCAGGGCTTTTTAAGCCTCATGCAAGCACTCTCCCACACACGCGGATTTGTCCTCCATTAAATACATTTCAATGTCCTGAGCATTTTCATTGCTGCCTGCTGGGGTTCTCTTTCAGTTGTCCATTTGAGCTGTCCTGAATCTTCACCTACCCACTGATCGCACTCCCATGCAGCACCTGTGCCTGCCCAACATGAGGCTCCTATCCCTTTCGAATTCAGAAACATAGTTGTTGTTAAGTATGTTTTCAGCTCCCCCATCCTTTCTCCTCCCTCAGTTACCCATCTCCTTCCCTCATCACTGTCAATCCCCCTGGCATCACCTTCCACCTTCCCTATGTCAGCTACCAACCCAAACCCTTTTCTTTTCAAGATGTCCAGGTGAACGTGCACATTGCCTGTCTTCCTGAGAATCCCACCCCCATCCACATTGACCTCCCCAACCCCCTCCTTCCCACCCCAGGGTCCGTGTCTGCCTCTAACACCCACCAACCACCCTCACCGTCCCTTCTACTGCTCCAGTTGCACCCTCACCCTCCCATATTACCAACTCACTCTGCCCTCTCTCATACTCACCATTCCCTCCTACCACACCCACCCTCATTTCACTCCCCAGAAGGCAGTCATCAACTCCACAGACCCCTCCCTTGCACGTTCACCTGGACATCCATCCTCTTCCTTCTTCCTCCATCCTTTCCCCTTCCTCCCCCCAGACTCCTTCCTCCATCCTTATTCCTTCCTCCCCCGGACTCCTTCCTCCCCCATACTTCTTCCGCCCTCCAAGCTCCCTCCTCTTCCCACACCCCCCCCCCCCCCCCCCCCCACCCCGGAACTCCCTCCTCCCCTGGGATCCTTCCCCCCTCCAAACTACCTCCTTCCCCCAGACTCCTTCCCCCTTCTGAACTCCCTCCTCTCTTTGGACTCCTTCGCCCCTCTGAACTCCCTCTCTCCCCTGGACTGCTTTCCCCCTCTGAACATCCTCCTCCCCCCCCCACCCCGACTCCTTCCCCCCTCTGAACTCCTTGCCCCTCTGAACTCCTTCCCTTACACCTTCCTCCCCCCTTACACCCATCTCCTCAGTTACCGCATGGTCCCCCATTATAACCTCTTCTCTTTGAACTCCTTCCCCCGCTCCCTAACACCCCCCCCCACCCCCCACCACCGCCCCCCACCACCACTCCTGGTACATCTTCCCCTCCCAGTCAAACCTAGACCTTCCTCTCCACACCCTCGATGATCATCCATAGCAGACCACGGCAAAGACACTGATGTCCCAGACATCAACAGTGACCTTCCATCTTTCATGAGCTGCTTCATGGCAGAGCAATGTCCATATAAATCTATCCAGCATGCGATGCACATGCTTCTCCAGGGTCCAGTAGCTGTCGGGCTCCAGCACCTTCTGCTCCTTGGATGTCCGCAATTTGAGCAAGGCACTAACGGTCAGTCCTGACTCCTGCGCGTCACACTTGTCAAGATGCGTTCTGGGCCAGGGTGTTTTCCTGCTGACGTGGGCAGTAAGTTTGACATGGGGGGATAATTCCAGCAAGCAGGGCTTATAATTACATGCAGATGTATTAAACTGATGTTCCTGAAGTGCAAGGGTGGGTAGGTTTTGCCATTCTGCCATTTCTGCCATTGACTGGTGGAGCTGATGATCACAAACTGGTATCACGGCATCGTGAAACCAATTTTTGGCCTTCTCACCATATTGTCCACTCAAGCCCCATGACACCCGATGCCAACAGGGATGGAAAATTCCGGCCTAAATTTAAATTCCCTGGCTCTCCGCGGTCGGATTTTAACTGGAATCTCTGGATTATTAGTTCAGGCCTCTGGATTACTAACTAGTCCGGTAACAATGTTGCCGTACCATACAAATGATGAATAATTAAGGACTAAGTGTTTAAGCTTTGGAATGTTGTCCAAGCCAAAGCTATTGAGACAAACCTAATTTGCTGTCACTCTGTTCCTCCTTTTGCTCATAGCTTGTAATTTCTGTTCACGTCAGGACCACCCTGGTGATTTTTATGTTTTCCAGCTCTGTACAGAATTTGGCAAAAATCTAGATAAATCCTGGTAAACATCTAAATTGCTTGCCAAGGAACGTTGCGCTTAGATCGCGATTCCGAGAAATCACTGATGCAAAATAGCCACTTTGCATAGCTTATGTACTGTCATCCCTTTAATCATCTGTTCAGTAGCTGAAGCTAAACCACAGCAATAGAAAGTGGCAGCCACAAAAACAGCCATTTCATGCCAACAATTAGGCTTGTGCAATGTGCTGCTGCTTCCAGGTGATTTAAGGCAATGATTTGACTCTATTTAGTGGATTGAACTTTTTAACAAAATTAATAAATAACATGGGAGAATTGGATAAGTTTAAGGCTGGATCAGGATTTAAGTGTCAAGTTCTGGTCAGAAACTCTATGGAATGGGATAGTGCTTAGGTCAGGTTTCGCTTCCATCAAGTTGTCAGCTTTATTTCCAAAAAATGTTTGTTAGTGTAAGAAAGGGTTGGCCATCTCCACTGCATTCATTTGACAAAGGCCAGGACTTGCTGTGTTGGCATTTATGTTGTGACGGAGCCAAAAGCGTTTCGTGTTTCAACAACTCGCATCTATTTTGCAGTTTTCACATAGCAAAACATCCCAAGTTGCTTCACTGAAGTTAATATTACCACTGCCATGATTGCAACCCATATTTTTAATTTTATTAAGCTCTTTTTTCCATCTCGACAAAACTGATATTTTTTCTCTGAGTCAATGTGTATAAATTGGATTTTTCTTTATGTATCAACATAACATGACAGGGCAGGGCTGCAGTTAGACAAATTTTCAAGATTTAACATTAGACAGACTTCTCTTAGAAATCAAGGGAGAGCTCATAGGAAGTGTACTGTTACCTTTCTCCTGAGAAAAACTCATATTGATAGCATTACACAGTATAGATTAAGGGCATTTTTGTGGTGGAAAGAAATTAAAACTGCCTGTTCATGTTTAATCAAGGCATAATGCCATGTTGTGTTTAAAGAGTTCCCCCACGTTGATTACGATTTAATCCAGAGGAGTATCAGATTAAAGAATGTCAGTCCACCAGTGTTTTTGTCAATTCCCTCAGAGCTTCATTCATGGTTTTGATTTAATTTCTTTCAATAGGAAACAGGTTGAGGAAATGTCTGTCTTCATAATGTTCGTGTGTTTGACATTTCGTTTGCACTAATCGGCACACAGTTTTAATGTGTGCTTATATTATTGGGTTCAGCTCAACAGTGCACTGTTCTACTAGAGCATCCACAAAAACTAGCACCTTTGTTAGGCCTAGTGACTGGACCTTGGCTAAACTCTTCCAAATGAGCTTACTTTCAATTTGTTTAATTTTAATTGGATTCAACCAAGATCGAAGTGAACTATTTTGATTTAATGTGCAATTTTTAAAAGCATGAATGTGAATCCTCCTTAAGGTATGCAAAAAACCTTATAATAATATAGACCAGACCCTTTAATTCCCATGAAACTCAGGTTTTGAACTGCAAATGTTAATTCCCTAATTGTTAATTATGTGACTCCTTTTTTTCCTGCAGTTAATTCATGATAATAGTTGATAGGTAGAACATCTGCACTATGTTGGATTGTTGTAGTTTTAATCAACAGTTCAGAGATTTGAAGCTACTAGTGGTAATTGTAAAATCATAATATCTGAAATTTTAATGCCCAGCAGGAATATGAAGGAAAACTGAGATGAAACACTGTTGGCTTACACATTTTATAGACATGTGGTCAAGAGCATTTTGTGGGTCCAAGAGATGTTTAGAGCAATCATTTCAATCTTCATGACATTGAATCACTCTGGTATTTTGCTGCCTCTTCAGTGACTCTCAGTTAGCCAGGCTGCATAAATATAACTTTAAATTGGCCTTCTATTTCCAAGTTAACTTACTACAAAATATAAAGGCTTTGAAATTACAGCGTGGGACATTTGCGAATGTACCCTTACTCTGTTCTTCTGACATTCCTCCCCCTATTATTTCAGCACAGGTACTACTTCATTTGTTTCAATCAGGTTAATAGCTTTGCTAAAATAGCAGAGTAGAATGTTATAGGAGCGCAAGAAGCACTTGCATAAATATCCCACACCAGCATTTCAAGGCTTGTGTAATTAATTTTGTTTGTGAATCACCTGATTATGTTATTATTAACTATGTTACAGTGAGTGGCTGTACCATTCTCAGAAGGTTGTCACTCTCCAGTTTTTCTTTCTCCATCCTTCATCCCAGAGATTTGTAATTCACTGGATTGAGGGATTTCGCCTCATATTGTGCTCTACAGTGCTAAATGTGCTCCAGAGTACAGCACCAAAATGTTGCCTGAATCATTTCCTCCCCACCCAACCCACCCTACCCAACTTGACCTACATACACTCAAATTTTCCAATAGAAACCACTGACTAATGATCAGGAAAAGGAACAGAAACTCTGAGTTTATTTTAACCTCTCTTCTTAGCTAATGAGTTTGTAGAAATTGTAGAACTCTCTCTAATGTTATCCTAGCTGTGATTGGCATGGGCCCTGAGACCTTCTTCAGCATCACTTTTGAGGAAATTTAATAAACAGTTGGAACATCAGCCATTCCCACAAGTTATTTGGTACAATTGCACTATCGTTGCTGAATGTGTGTTTGCCTGCATCACTTGGCTTCCTGCTTTCCTTATGATCATGTATTTTTAAAATCACTGGCCCAGATCTTTCAGTCAACAGTGATGCTGAGGACATCGCCACTGACTGTGAAGGTAATTACACACTTAGCTTTTTGTGTTTTTGCAAGCTGGGCCTTCTAGTCCTCATTGCATCAGTGATCCCCACAGTCACCCATGCAGAGTAATGACGAAGAGGAGCAAAATTGAGGTCACAACTCCTTTTTATGGTATTCAGGTAAGTTTTTCAAGTTCTTGGAAGGATTTCAGTGGAGTGATATATATATATATATATATATTTATGACTTAGTGAGTGAATGGGTTAGCGAGTGGATGAGTGGGTGAGGGTTATATTATTATATTTTTAGTAATGAGTTAGGAACTAATTGTTTGAGAATGTACATCCAGCTTGCCACTTTTACTGCTGCACTGCAGTCAGGTGCCAGGTAACAATGTATCAGTCCACCAGCCACATGGAGAGCTGTAAGAAATATACTCTTGAGCCAGTATTTTGAGTCTAAAGGTGTGATTATTTTGAACTCAGGGAACCAGAAGACCTAACAGTGGATAAATGAGTGGGTGAGTGGGTGAGATATTCTGATCAGGGGCAGGCACTCAGGTTGGGGGGAGGCAGTAGGGTCAATGGGGGGGTGGGGGGGGAAGCGGGTGGGCAGTCACTGACTTCAGTGTCGGAGACTTAGGCTAGATACAGGCTACTCACTCAGGTACATACCAAGTACTGTTCTACTGTTTGGTGTAACTCAGTGATTAACAGTGGAACTCAACCAACACCCCAACCGAACCCCACCCCCCACCCCCCACCCCTTTCGCATCTTCTGACATGACTACCCAACAACTCTCCCTTTTCACCCAACTACCCTATCCCCTGATCCAACTACCCAAACCCTCCAGATTTGACTGCCCACCCCCATTACCCAGCTGCACACCTCCATGACCCCACTGCCCATCAGCCCACCCCCCACCATTAACAACTGTTAAGTATCAGAACATTCAAATAGTGTCCCAGGCAGTGCAAATCAGCCCATTGGAAGTTCAAACTTCTCAAGCAATTACTGTGCATGTGCACATGTCAGGTCTTCCGATGGGTCCTTAAGTGTAACTGTTGCTGATGGCATCAGAAGATCTGGCCCACTATGTCCATATTTACAGTGGAACCCGCCACTGTAGACTTCTCGCTCTGAGGAATATGACCACTGAATTTCAGCAATACTATCACATGCTTTCTGAAAACGTCTTTTCCTTCGTCCCTCTATTTTCTATTTATCTATCATCCAAATTAAAGGTTTACCCAAATTATCAAGTAATATTTCAGAATAATATGATTAAATTTATCAGTTGAAATGTCTTCTGTTTTATTTAATGATTTAACTAAAAATTTTATTTGAAGGCCTTTCTCTCTCCCAGAATCCTTGATTTAGTTTTGATATTTGTAGCCAGAATGGTGATGCTTTGAGGAAAATTATTCATCTGAGAAACAGCTGACAAAAGAGAATCATAGGTGAATCTTGGCCACCCTCTAGATGCCCAAAGCCCAGCTAATGCTATGTTGCTATGTTTGGGTGGATCTTTAACTGGGCACACACACAGTATGCACACCTTTTCCAGGTAAGAGGTTGTTTATATATCCAAGTCATGGGTCCTACAGCGATTACAATTTTGAAATATGAAGGGGGGCAGAGCATGCAGAGAGTGAATATTCACCAGCTGTCCTTAAGTGGATTGCTGGTGGCAACTCCACAACTGGGCCTCAAGCCACTTTTTAGGACCTCCTGGCTCCACAAAAACAGTATGGTACTATGATGGAGCAGACTTGAGCTCCTCTGGCATCACCACCATCACCTCTTTCCCCCCCACCTCCCCATACCACCATCACCCACTGCCACGCCTAACCTGTCATCCAACTGAGCCGAGAGACCAGTCGATTTCCCATTCTCCCACAATGGGAGAGCTGTAACTGAATGCCTGTTTGAAGCCCACAGCTCCCTGGCTGCCTTCAGATAAAAAATGCTGGCTCAGGCAGATTAAGCAGTTGCTGTCCACTTTCATACCCATTTTCACTGAGTTTTGAAAATCCCCCTCTTGCTCCTCCCCAAAGAAATTGGAGAGAGGGAAGAGAGAACTTAATTCTCCAACGCACCATTTGCAACACCACATGAGCTCATATTTCTTAGTACGGGACACTTATTGACATCCCAAATAACTTACATTGCAATAGATACAAACTGCACCTTGAACCCATGGACACTCACAAATCATGCAAGAACACAACAGATAGGAGCAGGAGTAGATCATATGGCCTGTCAAGCCTGCTCCACCATTCAATACGATCATGACTGATCTTGGGCTTCAACTCCATTTTTCCACCTGCCCCCTTAATTCCCTGAGAGACCAAAAACCTGTTTATCCGAGCCTTAAATGTATTCAGTGATGGAGCATCCAGAACCCTCTGGGGTAGAGAGTTCCAAAGATTCACAATCCTTTGAGTGAATTAATTTCTTTTCATCTCAGTCTGTTGTAGGGTGGCCAAGTTGCATTATTAGCAGTAGAGTTCATCTGCAGACACTTCTTGAGTGGAAACATTAAGTTTATTTACAATATACTCAGCAGCAACTACACATGTGCTTTCAACTCCAAGGCCAGAATTTTAAGGTTGGCAAGTGGGCTCGGTGGGAGCAGGTAGGAGTGGTTGGGAAGCCGACTGCCGCTCACAATTGGTTCTGCACCGCCATTTTATGCAGACAGGCAAATTAAGGCCCGCCCTGCGTGGATCACAAACGATTGCACTGAGTGCCACCTGTGCGGGCAGGGGAGGAGGGAGAGCCAGGTCTAGCACGCAGTTCGTGAATGCGTGCGAAAGGGCGCTTCAATCTCCCTGAGGCAGCTGGGAGATTGAAGCGCTTCTTAAAAAATTTAATAAATACAGTAAAAATTGAATTAAACATGTCCCCTCATGTCACATGAGATGGGACATATTTTTAATGTCAAAATAAAGGTTTTACTTAATTATTATTAGCTTCAGGAAACCTCATTTCATTCGTGGGTGAGGTTTCCTAAAAAATGTAAAGGCCGCTTGGCCTTTTCGCCTGCCCAGCAACCATTATGTTGGATGGGCAGCGTAAATTTCAAGTTAATTAATGGCCTTAATAGGCCTTTCAATTATCGGCAGACGCGCAGTCAACTCCGGCACGTGCCTGCTGAATGAAATATTGCGCGAGTGGATGCACACCCAAAGTCATCGCGTGTCATATTCCATTCCTGCGTGTCGAGCGCGCACCCACATGCCGAAGGTAAAATTCTGGCCCAAGTTTATCTCTATGCTGTCTGCTGAGGTAGCCCGCGCTACTTTCCTATTGGTTACTACAGATCTTGTGATCTTTCCTAACAAGTATTATTCTTAAAGGTACACCACACACTAAATAAAACCATAATAACTACATTCTTCCCCCTTTAACTCAGCTATACATATTAGATTTAAAAGTACATATTTTTCAAGACAACATAATATTTACACTGAGTAAGGAATTTATAAGTTCAGTCTTTCGGGTGGTTTCCTGATACATGTGGAGCGTCGCAGCACTACAACTTCAAATTCTTTGTCAGGAACCTCCTTTTTCTTTGAGTTGCCTGAACATCAGATGTTTTGGTGGGCATTTGCAGTTCTGTATCCTCAACTCTTACAGGAACATTGGACCTGTCAGTCCTGGGTTGAGTATCTTCAACAGGAAACACAGACCCGATCATGGTCACTGGTGGAACCATATCTTGATGATTTATCTCTCTCTTTCTTAAATGGTCCACATGTTTACAGATGATCCAGCCTTCCACCTCCATGTGCTAAGAAAGAGGTCCAGTCACAGCACTTATTTCACCCAGTAACCATTTTGATCCTTCCCCAAAGTTCTTCACGTATACCGGCTCTCCCATGGTAAATTTCTGCTGCGACAATGCCAGTCGTGCCTAGTTCCCTGGCTTCCCTAACTCTTTTCCATCTTCCCCTCTAAATTCAGCATTAATAAGCTCAGTCACGTCCCAAGATGACATTTAGAGTTATAGAGTTACACAGCAGAGAAACAGGCCAGCCATCAAGCACCTATCTATTCCATTTCCCAGCACTTGGCCTGTAGCTCTGTATGCTCTGGTGTTTCAAATGCTCATCTAAATACTTCTTAACTGTTGTGAGGGTTCCTGCCTCTACCACATTCAGGCAGTGTGTTCCAGATTCCAACTAGCTTTGGTTGAAAAAACTTTTCCTCAAACTCCCTCTAAATCTCCTGCCCCTTACCTTAAATCTATGCCCCCTGGTTACTGATACCTCTGCTAAGGGGAAAAGTTACTTCCAATCTACCCTATCTATGCCCCTCATAATTTTGTATGCCTTTATACAAAGGTCCTCCCTCAGCCTTCTCTGCTCTGAGGAAAACAACCCCAGCCTAATCAGTCTCTCTTCATAGCAGAAACGCTCCAGCTCAGGTAACATCCTGGTGGATCTCCTCTGCACCCTCTCCAGTGCAATCACATCCTTCCTATAGCGTGGCGACCAGAACTGCACAGAGTACTCCAACTGTGGACTAACTAGCATTTTATACAGCAACATTTCAACAATAACTTTGCAGGTGTGGCAACTGTTGTTGTGTGAGGGGTAGTCCTGTAATGAGAAAAGAAGAGTGCTAGCTTTGTTGCCAAGGAATCACCAGTTAGCTTTTTCATGCTTGTCTTGAATGTTTGAACCACCCTTTCGGCCAGTCAGTTTGAGGAAGGGTGGTACAGTGTGGTTTATACATGAGTGATACCGTTGAGGATGATAAACCCGTTGAAAGTCAGCACTTGTAAATGCCGTGCTGTTATCGGAAAAGACTACTTCTGGTAGTCCGAGAATAGCAAAACTCTGACATAGTTTCTCAATTGTAGCACTGACTTTGGTGACTGCATCTCATATACATCCAACCATTTTGAATGGGTATCAACAATGAGCAGAGACATTGTTCCCAGGAATGGTCCAACGTAGCCAATGTGTAACCGTACCCAGGGTCTACCTGGCCACTCCCATAGGTGTAATGGAGCTGTCACTGGCAACTTTTGCAGTTGCTGACATTGCACACAATGCTTCACCATACTCTATTTTGCCATCCGTCCCTGGCCACCATAGATAGCTGCGTGCTATGGTCTTCATTCAGGAAATTCCTGGATGGGCGCTGTATATAGTTCAACTAAAAGAGGCTCCCTTCCCTTTGGAGGAACTATCACACGTGCTCCTCACAACAAGATGCCATCCTGGTTGGTTGTTTCATATCTTCTGTTGAAGTATGTTTTCATTTCATCAGATACAGGCTCCTGTAACCAACCATGTAGCAGTTGTTCATGTACTTGAGATAGGACTGGGTCCCAGCTTACCAGTCTCTGATCTATTAAGCACACATTGGTGAGGAATCTGAGAAAGTTCCTGTGGAATTGCCTTTCTTGTAAAGGCAAATGACTAAGTGCATCAACGTTTGCAATTTGATTGCAAGGCCTATGGATGAAAATGTATTCGTATGCTGCTTGAGGTTTCCCACCCGATGTGTAGGACAGCACCATTTTGCGCACCCTGTATTGTTTGTGAATCTCTTATTGTGCTTTCCATGGCCAGAGCTATCTCTAGCACCTTCTTGAAATCCAGATTCACTTCAAACAATAATCTTTTCTGAATAGTGTTCTCTTTCACGCATTACACTAAACGATCTCTGAGCACATCATTCGAAGTCATACTGAACTCACAATATTCTATTAGCTGCTTCAGATTTGCCTGATGGCATGCAATTGTCTCACCTGGGACTCTAATCTTGTGAATTAAACCTGAACCTCTGCATTGTGACAGAGGGTTTTGGTTGAAAATGACCCTTCACAAGGTCCACCAATTCATCAAAATTCTTCGAATCTGGGGCACTGGGTGCTGTCAAACTTCAAATCAAACCATAGGTTTTGCTCCCACAAGTACTCAAGCGGATTGCTTGCCTCTTCTCTTCTCGTAATCTCATTCGCTTGAAAAAAGAACGTGAGGTATTCTATGTATTGAGACCAATTGCCTGTGGCTGGTTCAAAAGGATCAATTCTCCCAAATTGTTGCATTTTGAGAGAGGATAACTTCTTTAATTCTAACGGAGCTTGTTACTTATAATTACTGGGCGAGGTACAGTGCTGATTTCTTTTTAACTCTTCTGTTCAATCCTATCCCATCCTCATTGCCAGTTTGTAGGGTGGCCGAGTTGTACTATTAGAAATAGATTTTATCTGCAGACACTTCTTGAGTGGAAACATTAAGTTTATTTACAATATACCCAGCAGCAACTACACGTGTGCCTTCAACTCCAGGTCTATCTCTACATTGTCTGCTGAGGTAGCCCACGCTACTCTCCTATTGGTTACTACAGATCATGTAGATCTTTCCAAACAAATATTATTCTTAAAGGTACATTACATATTAAAAAAACCATAAATAATACACAATCCTAAACGATCAGCCGCTTAGCCTGAGACTGTGCTCCTGTATTTTAGACTCCCCAGCCAGCGGAAACAATCTCTCAGTGTCTACCCTAACAAGCCCCTTCATAATTTTGTAGGTATCAATGAAATTGCCTCTCATTCTTCTAAACTCCAGAGAATATAAGCCCAATTTACTTAGCCTCTCATCATCAGCCAACCCCTCATTCCAGGAACAAATCTAGTGAACCTTGCTGTTTCACTTCCAATGCAAGTATATACTTTCTTAAATGCTGAGACCACAGCTGCAGACTGTACTCCAGATGTGGTCTCACTAAAACCCTGTACAGTTGCAGCAATGCTTCTTTATTCTTGTACTCCAAACTCTTTGCAATAAAGGCCAACATGCCATTTGCCTTCCTAACTGCTTGCTGCACCTGCATGCTAACTTTCTGCATTCCTTGTACCAGCATACCCAAGTCTCTTTGAACATCAACACTTATAAGATCCACACCTTTTAAAAAATATTCTGCTTTTCTATTCTTATAACTAAAGTGAATAACTTCGCACTTCCCTATATTATACTCCATCTGCCATCTTGTTATCCTCTCACTTAACCTGCCTATATCTCTTTGCAGCATTTGTGTGTCCTCCCCACATCTTATCTTTCCACCTAGATAGGTATCATCAGCAAACTTTGATACTATACTCTTTGTCTCTTTAAGTCATTAGTATAGAATGCAAATAGCTGAAGCCCCAGCAGTGATCCTTGCGGCTCCACTATTCACTGCCTGCAAACCTGAAAAAGCTTCATTTATGACCACTGTCTGCTTTCTGTCCTTTAACCAAACCTCTATCCATGCTAAAGTATTGCTTCCAACTCCATGAGCCCTTATCCTGCCTATTAACTTTTTGTGTCACACCTTATTGAACACCTTTTGGAATCCAGGTATATTACATCTACTGGTTCCCCTTTATCTACCCTACTAGTTACATCCTCAAAAAACTCAAATAAATTTGTCAAATGAGATTTCCTTTTAGTAAGATCATGTTGACTTGTTCTAATCATAGTATGCTTTTCTACATGCATTGTTAAGACTTCCTTAATAATAGATTCCAGCATTTTCTCTAATGATGTCAGGCTAACTGTTCACTGTTTTCTCTCTCCGTCCTTTCTTGAAAAATAGTGTAACATTTGCCAACTTCCAATCTAATGGGACAGTTCCAGAATCTAAGGGCAGAATTTTGCCCTTGGCATGCAGGATCGGCAGGGGCGGATAGGAGCAGTCAGGAAGCTGACCGCTGCCCCCGATCAGCAGTGCCCCACGATTTTACATGACGCTTTTTCAGGTTTGCAGGCAGTGAATAGTGGAGCCGCAAGGATCACTGCTTGGGCTTCAGCTATTTGCATTCTATAATAATGACTTAAAGAGACAGAGAGTATTGTATCAAAGTTTGCTGATGGTGAATGGGGCAGTGAGGGAGCGATGGCAAATGGGGGCTCAGGAGACATGGAGAAATCAACTGAAAATACAGGCAGGCTGCAGAATTGAGCATGATCTGAAGTGAGAGCAAAAAAAAAGAAGGAATGCTGCAGGAGACACAGCCAGTACGGGGATATTTGGCTCATCCGGTTTACTGTACGTACAATGACCATTTTGGAAATGAGGACCTACAAAAAGAAGGCACCTGGTGCAAGCCCTTTTGATGTGCCTAAATTACAGGTTTCACCCTACTACTAAATTCCCACCCCTCAGATCAACAGCGATGATGTATAATGAAAACTGCTGAATGTGCTATTAAAGCATTCATTTATTCTTGGGATGCTGATGTTCATAAGCCACTGAACCTTTGCTGTCATTGTTTTTGACCTCATCAAAGCTGCTTATTTGAATAAAAGCCTTAGGATTCCCTCCCAAATATCCGTTAAACTAAATATCCATGCAAGATATTCCTGGAGATCACATTGTAGGATTAAAAGAGATTTTTTTTTTGTAATTTCAAAGCTTTAAGATAAAAAAACAAAAACGAATGTTTAATGTGGGCGGGTGGTCTTTCCAGTAACTACTATAGCAAAATTGAGGATTCTGCGTGGGAAATTATAAGATACTATTTATATTCTCATGAGTTTGGTTGATACTGTAACTCAAAGTTGAAGTTCATCTTTACAAGTGATAATATAAACCATATTTTATGATTCTCTGTGAAGTTTTGTTTAACCACAGATAAAACTCTAAATCGGTAAGGAATGTGTTGAAGTTCAACTTTACAGTTAGAAGGTAACTGTCACAACCTTTTGAGGGAAGACCCTAGAAGAGCTTATTGATACTTCCATCATCAAGGGTGAAATCTATAAACAGTGCTATAACATGCCTGATATTGCAATGGTGTTTTCTGTCATTTTGATAACATTGTGTTAAGTTTGATGTTCCAAAGTTGACAGTGCTTCTTTAAAAGAGAAATGTGGAACATACATGAGAAGATGCTGTTCGCACTACAAAGTTGCTCTTTGTTTAGTATTTTATACTTTAAAACTATTAATTAGAGAAGGCAGTAGCAGACATCTTGTGACATCATTATAAAGTTCTATTTCAGTGACATGCTTGAAGGAATTTATATTATCACTTATAAAGATGAACTTCAACTTTGAGTTACAGTATCAACCAAACTCATGAGAATATAAATAGTATCTTATAATTTCCCATGAAGAATCCTCAAGAATCCTCAGCAGAGCAGCCTGTCCATAAGGCTTTGAAATGGAATTTGTTGCCTTTAGTTGCTGACCTTGGTTACTGGGTGGCACAGATCCAGCCTTGAGAAAAGAAATGCAAGTCTCTTCCTCTGACAGCTGAGACAATTCAATCAGCCCTCATTTAGATGTATACTTCCCTCCTATTAAAATTAATTGGAAGCCAACAATATTCAAGAATCTCAACACCATCCAGGACAAAGCAGCCTACTTGATTGGTACCCCATCCACAAACATTCACTCCCTCCGCCACTGACGCACAGTGCCAACAGTGTGTTCCATCTACAAGATGCACTGCAGGAACTCACCAAGGCTCCTTAGACAGCATCTTCCAAACTCACGACTGCTACCATGTAGAAGGACAAGAGCAGCAGACACATGAGAACACCGCCACCTGAAAGTTCCCCTCCAAACCACTCACCATTCTGACTTGGAAATGTATTGCCGTTCCTTCACTGTCGCTGGGTCAAAATCCTGGAATTCCCTCCCTAACAGCACTGTGGGTGTACCTGCACCACATCGACTACAGCAGTTCAAGATGGCAGCTCACCACCACCTTCTCAAGGGCAACTAGGGATGGACAACAAATGCTGGCCTAACCAGCAACACACAACCTATGAATGAATAAAAAAAAATTATGATGGGATTCCTACCACATATCTGTACCATTGCTAATACTTCCTATTTCTACCTTTGTAACATCACCTGACTCTGTCCCTGTCTCAGTTCATCTACTGCTGAAACCCACATCCATGCCTTTGTTACTTCTCGACAACATTCCTATGCACACCTGGCTGGCCTCCTTTGTTCAACCTCCGCAAACTTAAACTCATTCAAAGCTTTACTGTCTGTGTCCTGCCTGATACCAAGTCTTGCTCACACATCACCCATGTATTCGCTGGCCTTCATTGGCTCCCAGTTAAGCAATGCCTCCATTTTAAAATTCCCCTTGTTTTCAAATCACCTATATGACTTCGCCCCTCACTACCTTCTGTGATTTCTGCCAGCCTTACAGCCACCGGAGATCTCTGCGCTCTGCCAAATCTGGCCCCTTGTGCTTCCCTCATTTTAATCACCCCATGATTGGCTGCCATGCCTTCAACCAGACCTGACTACCCCTTCAGCTGCCAAGGACCCCAGATCTGGAATTCCCTCCATAAATCTCTGCAACTCTTTCCTCTTTTAAGACCCTCCTTAAAACCTATCCCACTTCGAACAGAACTGACTACCCCCTGGCCCAACCAGCCCCCCCGACCAAACTACTATCCCAACCACCCAATTACACCCCCAACCTGACCCAACTAACCCCCGATCCAACTACTCCCCAACCCTACCTGACCACCCTCCCAATCCAATTACCCTCCCTATCACCCAACCTCACCCAACTCTACTAAACGCCGACCCGACCTGACTGCCCCCCGTCCCGACTACCCATTCACCCACCTCAGCAAGCTACTACCTCACTCACCTACCCACCTCGCCCACCTATCACCCCATCCACCCACCAACTCACACTTGCCCACCCATCCTTACCCACCCTACCATCTACCCAATCTTACTCACAAACCCGCTCACCCATTCATCCACTTGCCCATTTGGTTGTCCATTCATCAGTATTAAGACTGAACCTTTACATTTACCATACGGCAGTTAGTACCATTAAAAGGGGGCATGTGTTGTCTTCCCCTACTCTACTGTGATCCAGCGGAGTTCCATGAGAGACACTGTGCTGCACGTTTCTGTGAAAGCTGAGCTCAGAAGACCCTGGAAGGAATGTGCAGCAGCGTCGAGTCAGGGGAATTTTCAGGTGCAGCAGCAATTCAACTATCATTGCCCCTGCTCATAAGGTCTAGGCCATAAGGTTAGGTGACCAAAAGCTGATCGAAGAGGTAAGTTTTAAGGAGGATCTTAGAAGAAGAAAGATAGGTGCAGAGATATAGGGAGGGAATTCCAAAGATGAGATCTTTGGCAGCTGAAGTGGTAGGCGGATCTGGTCAAGGGGAGTAGTGAGGTGGTCGGGGGGGTGAGTGGGGAGGTGGTGTTAGCCGGGTGTTTGGGGAGTAATTGGGTCAGGGGGATTGTTGGATCTGGTCAGCTTGGTAGCAGGGTTGGGGGGTAGTCGTGTCTGGTTGTAGGGTAGTCGGGTTTGATCGGGGTTTGCGGGGGTGGGGGGGCGGGGGGGGTTGGGTGGGGGATGGTGGGTGGGGAATAAGTCGTGGCAGGAGAGCACTTCAATCCCATTGGGTGGGGTAGCTTGGAGGGCCAAGGGGGAAATTCAGAGGTGGGGGGGTGGTCAAGGGGGTTATTATGGGGTCAAGTTATGTAGTTACCCAGGTATTAAACTAGGTTTTAATCTGTCTAACCTTTCCTGGGTAATTACCCAGGTAAGCATTACATGACTGTCCAAAGTCTCCAACTCTAACTCAGAGTCAGGATTTCCATAGGGTCCCTACGCACATTTTCAGTTATCCATCCATTCTCTGATGATCTGGAGACTGGAAGATTTGGCCCAATATCTCCTTGTATGTCAGTTTTTGTTTGACAAGCTTATAAAGTGCCTTGGGATGTTTTATTCTACTAAAGGCACTATATAAATGCAAGGACCTGTTATACTTTTAAATGGCTATTTAGTTTACTGGTGATGCAACAGCATTTCTAGTATCTGTTACTAAAATAAGCTGTAATAGTCACAATAAACTGCCTATTTAGTAATATTATGTCTATTACTAAAAGAAGTTAGAATTTGCTGTAAGTCTGGTACTGATTAGAGTACCTAAAGCTGTGGCTTACAGCCATGTGAGTAGATTTGTCAACCATGCCCATGAGCTCCCACAGAGGCAGCTCTGACAAATGTGCCCATTAAAGACGCTCATGTTTAACATACAAATATTTCAAGTAATAATTCAAATATTTTGCTTAATAAAAGATAGAATTAGTCACATGATTACACATTGTGGCAACTGAACTATAGTCCAATTTTAATCCACCTATATTGGGAGAAGAAAAGCCTTAATAGGGCAGAATGGAAAACAGGCAGAAAGCAATCACCAAAAAAAAAACCTGGTGATTGCGGCAGATATTTTATTAAAAGAAAAAAAATATTAGTGGGACACAAGACAGATTCTAAATTGCACAAACTAAATAGAAATGAAAACTGAAGTGGATAGAAAAAGAAAATTGGGAGCATGGATTTAGAAGCAGTACAAAACATGTGAATGATGGTTGAAAGCCTGAAGGCAGTAGAAATGGATTAAGAAGAAAATCTAAATCCTTAGTAAAAGATAAAAGAATGTCAGAGGTGCCAGGGATAGATTGACAAAAGCTAAGACAACAAGGATGGGATAGATTATGAAAATGATTTGTACATAAAGATCACATGCACTGTTGGCAGGTGGTCTTTCAGGTTTATTCATTTAAAACATAACATCTGCCAAAAATGATTCCCTCACAAAATATATTTTCCAAATTCTATTTTTTCCAAATTTCTAAACATCAATTCATAGATTTGCCTACAGGCATCCTTGAGTAATGTGAAAAAAATTACAGTCCTTTCTAACCCTCCCCCAACTTGAATAATTTGCCAATTTCTCTCCTGAAATAATCCAGCCAATATTCCAAACTTTCCTGATCCCTCACTGCAACCTCCCCACCAAACCTTGGCGAAAGAGAAACTTCACATATTGGAGTTTAAGTAAATTGGCATACATCAACTTTCCATTTGATCTACACACAGTTGACATGTAATATCCAGAAAATGATTGTTGGCTATTGTGATGTACTCAGGTCAATACATAATCAATCTTATGTAGCTTATTTACTTGAACAAGTTATCTGACTGCAAGGTTGGCATCTATTTGTTGCATGCAAACATCTTGGAATATTGAGGCATGAAAATAATTATGACCTCTATTATTCACAGCTTTGGTAACTTCCATAAAGAAAAGAACAATTTGCATACAGTGTATAGTGTATTTCATGACCACCAGACTTCTCAAAGCACTTTACAGCCAGTGAAGTACTTTTTGAAGTGTAATACCTGTTCCAATGTATGAAACGTGGTAGCCAATTTACGCACAACAAGCTCCCACAAGTTTTAAAAATAGGGCCCATCCTGCCAACAACTCTAACTCCTGTAGCTTTTTTACCTGAGGTAGCCTAGAGAAGGAAAAGAGGGGACAACACAGAAGGAAAATATATAGTGACATTCCAGGTTTAAATAGCAAATGATCCTTCATGCATATTGAGGTGCTCATATACCATGTCCTACTCTCACAAATTTGGTCACAGTTTTCCATTTCCTAACCCTGACGACAGTTGAGGGTAAAATGGAGATTATACTAATGTGTCATATATATATACACCATATAAATGTCATTTTTGTCATATTGCCAGGAAAAAAATGTTCAACTTTATTGATTGAGTACTGGAATCCCACAGTTACACCATAATTCAAATTTGAATCCTGTGAAAATGTCTAGGTACTCAATTATAGTATTAGTAATTGGTTAGCTTTTTGAATAAAACAAACTCTGATTTCAACATCAACTTTTGTGAAATTGGATGCTTGAAATTAGAAAATGATTTTAGAGGTTTCTCACAGGAGGAATGAACTCCATGTTTTTTTTCACTAGCGCTACAACCCTGGCATTGGTACAAACCAAGAGTTCCACTGCTCCAGAGTCAGAATGGACCTTAATTCAGATTTTGCACTACATAATCTGTATCCACACAAAATGTGGTGTAGTATATCTTTGGAGATATTGCATTAAGCAAACAGGTTTCCAAATCAAAAACAAAAACAGAATTATCTGGAAAAACTCAGCAGGTCTGGCAGCATCGGCGGAGAAGAAAAGAGTTGATGTTTCGAGTCCTCATGACCCTTCAGCAGAACTGATTTTTCTTTACAAGAAGATGGGTGAAATATAAGCTGGTTTAAGGTGGGGGGGGGGGAGAGGTGGAGGGGGGGTGGTGTTGTTGTGGGGACAAGCAAGCAGTGATAGGAGCAGATCATCAAAAGATGTCACAGACAAAAGAACTAAAGAACACAGAGGTGTTGAAGTTGGTGGTATTATCTAAACGAATGTGCTAATTAAGAATGGATGGTAGGGCACTCAAGGTATAGCTCTAGTGGGGTTGGGGGGGCATAAAAGATTTAAAAATAATGGAAATAGGTGGGAAAAGAAAAATCTATATAAATTATTGGAAAAAACAAAAGGAAGGGGGAAGAAACAGAAAGGGGGTGGGGATGGAGGAGGGAGCTCAAGACCTAAAGTTGTTGAATTCAATATTCAGTCCGGAAGGCTGTAAAGTGCCAAGTCAGAAGATGAGGTGCTGTTCCTCCAGTTTGCGTTGGGCTTCATTGGAACAATGCAGCAGGCCAAGGACAGACATGTGGGCAAGACAGCAGGGTGGAGTGTTAAAATGGCAAGCGACAGGGAGGTTTGGGTCATTCTTGCAGACAGACCGAAGGTATTCTGCAAAGCGGTCGCCCAGTTTACGTTTGGCCTCTCCAATGTAGAGGAGACCGCATTGGGAGCGAATACAGTAGACTAAGTTGGGGGAAATGCAAGTGAAATGCTGCTTCACTTGAAAGGAGTGTTTGGGCCCTCGGACGGTGAGGAGAGAGGAAGTAAAGGGGCAGGTGTTACATCTTTTGCATGGGCATGGGGAGGTGCCATAGGTGGGGGTTGAGGAGTAGAGGGTGATGGAGGAGTGGACCAGGATGTCTCGGAGGGAACGATCCCTACAGAATGCCGCCGGGGGGGTGAAGGGAAGATGTGTTTGGTGGTGGCATCATGCTGGAGTTGGCGGAAATGGTGGAGGATGATCCTTTGAATGCGGAGGCTGGTGGGGTGATAAGTGAGGACAAGGGGGACCCTATCATGTTTCTGGGAGGGAGGAGAAGGTGTGAGGGCGGATGCGCGGGAGATGGGCCGGACACGGTTGAGGGCCCTGTCAACGACCGTGGGTGGAAAACCTCGGTTAAGGAAGAAGGAGGACATGTCAGAGGAACTGTTTTTGAAGGTAGCATCATCAGAACAGATGCGACGGAGGCGAAGGAACTGAGAGAATGGGATGGAGTCCTTACAGGAAGTGGGGTGTGAGGAGCTGTAGTCGAGGTAGCTGTGGGAGTCAGTAGGCTTGTAATGGATATTGGTGGACAGTCTATCACCAGAGATTGAGACAGAGAGGTCAAGGAAGGGAAGGGAAGTGTCAGAGATGGACCACGTGAAAATGATGGAGGGGTGGAGATTGGAAGCAAAATTAATACATTTTTCCAGATCCCGACGAGAGCATGAAGCGGCACCGAAGTAATCATCGATGTACCGGAGAAAGAGTTGTGGAAGGGGGCCGGAGTAGGACTGGAACAAGGAATGTTCCACATACCCCATAAAGAGACAGGCATAGCTGGGTCCCATGCGGGTTCCCATAGCCACACCTTTTATTTGGAGGAAGTGAGAGGAGTTGAAGGAGAAATTGTTCAGTGTGTGAACAAGTTCAGCCAGACGGAGGAGAGTAGTGGTGGATGGGGATTGTTCAGGCCTCTGTTTGAGGAAGAAGCTAAGGGCCCTCAGACCATCCTGGTGGGGGATGGAGGTGTAGAGGGATTGGACGTCCATGGTGAAGAGGAAGCGGTTGGGGCCAGGGAACTGGAAATTGTTGATGTGACGTAAGGTGTCAGAGGAATCACGGATGTAGGTGGGAAGGGACTGGACAAGGGGAGAGAGAAGGGAGTCAAGATAATGAGAAATGAGTTCCATGGGGCAGGAGCAAGCTGACACGATCGGTCTACCGGGACAGTTCTGTTTGTGGATTTTGGGTAGGAGGTAGAAGTGGGCCGTCCAAGGTTGGGTGATTATCAGGTTGGAAGCTGTGGGAGGAAGATCCCCAGAGAAGATGAGGTCCTGGAAACAATGGCTTGATGTTCAGTGGTGGGGTCATGGTCCAGGGAGAGGTAGGAGGAAGTGTCTGCGAGTTGACGCTCAGTCTCCGCGAGGTAGAGGTCAGTGTGCCAGACAACAACAGCACCACTCTTGTCAGTGGGTTTGATGACAATGTTGGTGTTGGACCTGAGAGAACGGAGTGCAGTAAGTTCAAAGAGAGAGAGATTAGAATGGGTGAGAGGAGCAGAGAAATTGAGATGACTAATGACGCGCCGACAGTTCTCAATGAAAAGATCAAGAGAAGGTCAGAATCCAGAGGGAGGGGTCCAGGTGGAGGGAGAATATTGGAGGTGGGTAAAAGGATCCGTTGAATGGGGAGAGGACTCCTGCCCAAAGAAGTGAGCCCAGAGATGAAGACGGCGGAAGAAGAGTTCAGCATCGTGCCGAGCCCAAAATTCATTGAGATGAAGGCGTAAGGGTATGAAGCTAAGTCCTTTGCCAAGTACTGAATATTCAGCGTTGGAGAGGGGAAGATTAGGGGGTATAGTGAATACACGGCTGGGGCTGGGATTGGTAGATGGGGTGGGGACGGAGGGACAGGCAGGGGTGGAGGGTCCTAGATGGGTGTTGGTGTCGATGACTTGTTGGAGCTTGCGTTCCTTAGCACTTGAGAGAAAGAGAAAACGTTTCTTGTTGAGGCGTCGGATGAGACAAAGAATAAAATGAAACTGGGGGCAGGCGCAGCTTTGAAAAAGGGTACGGCGGTGCTGCTGGAGGGAGAGATCGAGTGTGTTCATATGGCGGCGCATGGCACTGAGTGTGGATCTCAGAATGTGACGGGAACAGCAGTCCGAGAAACGTTTTATGTCCCGGAGATACCTGTAATCCTGGGTGGGTCAATTAAACACAGAGATAAAAACAAAAAACTGCGGATGCTGGAATCCAAAACAAAAACAGAATTACCTGGAAAAACTCAGCAGGTCGGGCAGCATCGGCAGAGAAGAAAAGAGTTGACGTTTCGAGTCCTCATGACCCTTCAACAGAACTGATTTTTCTTTACAAGGAGAGGGGTGAAATATAAGCTGGTTTAAGTGTGGTGTGGAGGGGGGGGGTGGGTGGAGAGGTGGAGCGGGGGGGTGGTGTTGTAGGGACAAGCAAGCAGTGATAGGACATCAAAAGAACTAAAAAACAGAGATGTTGAAGTTGGTATTATCTAAACGAACGTGCTTATTAAGACTGGATGGTAGGGCACTCAAGTTATAGCTGTAGTGGGGGTGGGGGGGTATAAAAGATTTAAAAATAATGGAAATAGGTGGGAAAAGAAAAATCTATATAAATTATTGGAAAAAAACAAAAGGAAGGGGGTAGAAACAGAAAGGGGGTGGGGATGGAGGAGGGAGCTCAAGACCTAAAGTTGTTGAATTCAATATTCAGTCCGGAAGGCTGTAAAGTTTCTAGTTGGAAGATGAGGTGCTGTTCCTCTAAATCAGTCAATTCGATTAAGGAGTCTCAGGCTAAAGGTTACTGCCCCAAGCATGCAACTGTGCCTATAATTTGCTGAATTTTTTACCATTAACAAGAAGGCTGACAATTTGCATACTCCAATTCCCCCAATGGAAAATTTTCCTGAGGAGGCCAACTTTTAGAACTAGCCTTTTATTTCTGCATGAAATGTCATAAGAACAGAAAGCATAAGCTCTTCAGTTTTTCCTGAGACAACTTTAAAAGCAAAATTCTGTATACAATATTTTAGCTGATGTTCTGCCAGTATAGCTGGAAAGTATACTGAGAGAGCCAAACACTGATGTTGCTGAGAAGGAATGGCAAGCAGCAAAGGAATGGGCATGTATTTATATCTCTAGTGTATTCTAAATAGTTACAGAGGGTGGGTTAATTATTGAAATAGTTTGCCAAGTGTGATTGTTCAAAGGCTCGGAACTTTATGAGTTGAATTTGATTTGAAAGTAAAAAAATCATTGAATAAAACTCATATTCATTGCTCTTCATCACCAGGAGTGCACCACTTTATTTCTAATTTTATCAGCCTAGCTAAGGAGAAACTGAATTTAGGCAATATATATATATTTCACATATATTTTTGAAAGTGCTGCTGGTCTAGGGCTTTTGTGGCACTTTGGTATTTGTCACTTAGCTGATGGTTCTTGCTAGAGAGGCTAATTCTGATTAATTAATATGAAGTTTTAAACACATTGCTTTCTTTGCTGTACTGTTCCCCTTTGCATCCATTAGCAGAAAATTAGTACCTATATATTATAAACACACTGCTCTTGAGGAAATGTTCTATTTGCAGCTTATAATCAATATTACTACAGTTAAATAATCTTTACCATATACCAATATATCACCCAAAATCTGATACATATATATATTTCTTCAGATCTTTTAAGATTACTGTAATAAGGTGTTTTAATATTTGCCTGTTTAATATCATTTCTCCTACTCTACAGAATATTGTCTTTTTTAATTTACATTTCATTGACATCCTCATTGGTCTGGGTTTTTATCTGTTTTTTCATCTTTCCAAGGAAATTGCAGGACTGGGTGGCTAAGGAGTACCTGCATTTTGGTGCATAAGCCATCATAATGACATGGAACAGACCAAATGGACCAGTTGGCTTTGCCTGCCCAACACTTTTGTATTTATGTTTGTGTATGTGGTCAGTGTACTCTATTCCTGATCATTTTTAGTCTTTGTGAGCAAACTGATTGTAACGTTGTGTTAAATATGAGTCTAGAGCAGCACCAAACAGCTAAAGGAAAAAAAACTTGCTGATCCAGTGATTTATCTGTGTGCTCTAAGCTAAACTTAACTGCTGCAGTCTAAGTCTTTTTCAGTGGTTAACCACAGCAGAAAGCTCAGAACTAGCTGGGCCACATTTGTCTGCGATTATATTGGCTTTCCAGCATTCTTGGTCTGAGAACACTGGGCTCCCAGATTCCTGCCAAAAACCCATCTTCCTTTACATTGCTTTATAACATTTCCAGATGTCAAAACTGCTGATATTTAAAGAGAGCTATTTAACTTAAAAACTTAAGTTCAGAATGCTAAGCAAGAATAAAATGCTTGTGGGCCTGGTTCTCGCTGAGCTAACACTTCACAGCACAGCCCCTTTAGCTATGTTTTCCAAACCAGACTATTCACAATGTTAACGTTCTACATGAAGTGAGCTGAGCTCCTGATTGCATATCCTCTCTATCACCAAGACCACTGACTTCCGTCTCTGTAACATCGCTCATCTCGGCACCTGCTTCAGCCATTTGCTGCTGAAAAGCTCATCTATGTATTTGCCTCCAGATACCACTATTCCAATGTTTTCCTTGCTATACTGCATAAACGTCAGTTCTTCCAAAAATCTGCTGTCCATATCCCAACTCACAATACCTTCTGTTCAATCTTCAGCCCCATGCTAATTGACCTACATTGACTCCCAGTCCAATAATGGTTGGAACTTAAAGTTCTCACCCTTGTGTTCAAATCCCTCAAAGGAAATCACCTCCCTGTAACCTCATCCAGCCTTACAACACTCTGAGAACTCTGTTCCTCCAATTCTACCACCTTATGCATCACCAGTTTTAATCACGTGCCTTCAGCTGCCAAGGCCCTAAACTAAGCTCTGGAATACCTGTCTTAAACCCACACCTCATCACCCCGCCCCCCACATCTCTACCTCTTTCTCCTCCTTTAAAACACCCCCTAACACTACCTCTTTGACCAAGGGTTTTGGTCACCTCTGCTAATATCTCCTTGTGGCACGGTGTCAAATTTTGCCTGATAACATATCTGGAAAATGCCTTGAGATGTTTTACTGTGTTAAAGGTGCTATATAAATCAATTTTTGTTGGTGAAGTGTTTTTAACATCTCAATTTGGACTTTTAAAAATACTGCATATTTTGCTTAGTGCACACATTTACATTGCTGAGACTGATCCCAGATCTTGCATGTATTCTGAGTTAACAAGCCCTGGGGAACCACCTTAGCTTCTTCCAGACATTCTAAATTCAAGATATAAATGCTAAAGGTGGAATTTTCCATGCCCGTTGGCGTCGGACGTCATGGTGGGCATGAGCAAACAATATGCCGGGAAGGCTAAAAATCGGTTTCTCAAATTCGTCAAACCAGATTGCGATCATCTGCTCCGCACGTCAATGGCAGGCCTCATTGCCTACACTTCAGGAACTTCATTTTAATACATCTGCGTATCATTATAAGCCCTGATCCTGGAATCATCACCCCACGCTGGATCTTCCGGGCATCACACCAACGTTTTTCACAACTGAACATAAGTGATGTGCACCTGGTGAGCTGCACTTCACTTGGGTCTTCGAGGTTTGTTTGCCTACCTTGCTTCAGGCAGCACTCGCAGTCCTCAGCACCAGGCTTCGCAGGCAGCACCATATCAGTTTTAGAGAGGCTCATGGCAGATTTCTACTTATGAGACTAGTCGTAATGCTGGGTTGGCTTTTCAACTGCTACAGGGCTATGGCTTGCTTAGGGAATGATGAGAAGTGGCCTCAGGCAAGGGAAGAGGCTGCAGGACTAGGGCATTACTTGGGGAAATGGGATATCCCAGGGTGTGGAGACAGGTTCGATTGAGGTATTCAAAGGGAATTGGATTGCTACTCTTACTGCTCTCATTCCGCACCCACCTCCCGCCACACCGGGTCCTATAACTAAATATAAGTGTTGTTGTATAGGCCTTCTCTGTGGCTTGCTGTGAGTTGGTGCTAGCACATTGCAACCTTGCCTGCAGTAAAGGTGAATAGATCCTCTTTTTTCTGATGTCACTTTGTTAAGATCATAATAATACAGTGGGCAGGTAAGGCATCAGCCAATCCACCCACCCTTTGACCTATTGAGGCCCTTAACAGGCCAATTAATGGCCAGCTGGGAAAGGTGGAACAAAGGAGGCCAGCCCGCTCTTTCCCGACCTCGGGCTAAAAGGTTGGAAGGAATGGGGGTACTTCCTTTAGGAAGGAATGCCCTGTGCCCATTGGGGGAACCCCCCCAGGTGGTACTCCCCTTTGTGCCTCTCCCCCCCGGCATCCAGAACCCAACCCCCCACCCTCTCCCTAGGGCCCCAATCCCTCCCCGACCAAAAACCCTGGACTCACCTGTAAGCCCAGCATCCATGATCTTCCTTCTCAGAGCTGCTTTCGTCCCAGCAGCAGCCACTATTGAGTTCTGGCACTGCTTGTATGATCACTGCGGGGAAACCTTTTTTAAACTCAGTCGGCTCAAGACTGAATTTCTACCAGAATGGCAAACAATATGCATCCCTGTAAAACTCACCCTTTTGTAATTACTGCCTCACATTTACCATTCTGAGAAGACAAGATTTGCGAGCTTGTATTTTTCCTAGCTAACTAAATATTTCAGGAGGAGCGTATGACTGTTACCCCCTTTCAGAGCAATTTTAAATGGATTGTATTTTCTAATCTAAACACATGTGCTAAATTATTGATAGATTTCCTTCAGTTCTTCGTATTTATTGACCAACTAGAGGTAATTATTGACTTTTCCAATGCATTGGCCCAACCTTACGTGACAGATGGTAAAGCAAGCCGCAATGTGCTGTACAGTTTAACTACAATAATTTTGATTTGCTTGATTAAAACATGATGCTCTGCATTGCTTTATTTCCATCAAAAAGCTCTACCACAGAGCTCTTTAAACACTGTCACTTTGCAAAGGTCAGGAGTCTTATTTCTGCTCACTGAAGTATTAAATTTACATAAATTTCTTCAGTCAGATGCTGCAATTCGCCTTTCCCCTTTTCCTGTAAACATTGTAATTTCTCTTTCTCAATGTAATAACTTGTGTACACATCTACTGATGCCAGCTGACCTCTTCTTTCACCCCAAGTAGCCATTTATTACATGTGAACCTTGGCAGTGAGTGTCAGTGGGATATTTGACCACAGAGTTCATCATAGTTGAACATTATTCGATTTTCTATATACATACAAACTTCGAGTAAAAGATTCTGCTTCGCAATCAGGATGGAAATCCGATGACAGGTCATCAACCTGAAACATTAACTCTGTTTCTCTCTCCACACATGCTGCCTGGTTATTTCCAGCATTTTCTGTTTTTATTAGTGGAAATATTTTTGTTATCTTGTCTTCTGACCCCAGCTGTGCCAAGGTTAATTACAGCACTCCCACCACACCCCAGCTGACCATAGCATGCAGACCCTCAGGAATCTCTGCCAGGTATTCACATGCATCCCTTTGGATATCCTGCATTTGCCACCTTGTAGATGATTCCACAGGTTCATCATCTGCCTGGGGCTCATCGTCATCCTGGTCTCCAGCAATCCTCCGATTGTCAGCACCCTGGAAACTCTCTGCTTCCACCAGCTCCTCAGATGACTGTGACTTCCCAGTGTGCACTACCATCTGTTCTGGAACACTCATTCCCACCAATGTGCTTGTATCTGCATTGGTGCATGGTGTAGAGAGGATGTAACGTGGATGCACCTGGCTGTAGATCATACTCTGATGTCAAGGGAGGGTCTTCTGGGTCATTCTGCAGTCTGGAGGATGTTCCATCTGAGGGAGGAAAAACATATGTAAGTCTCCATCAGCATTTACAATTCTGATAACTTCTTATATTTGAGATCTAGCTAAGCAAAGACATATGAATGGATGAGCATAAGGGATTAGTGCATTTCACCTGTCAGTCTTACAAAGCTGTGCTACATCTCTCATAACCTCCCACAATCTCTTCCTTATTCACTGGACTCTTACCGTCCTCTCAAACCTCTACCTCTTTGCGACCATTGGACCTCACTCCACGCTTACATGCCATTGCCAGGATCTGCTCCTCCACCTAAATTAGCACCGCTGGATTAGAGACACCATCACCTGTTAGTCCTCGCTCATGGAGATTGTGACTCCTTTTCCCCTGTAAGGACAATAGTGCTTTCATGAAAACCCTGTCTACATGCCAGAACATTCCATCCTCCCCGACAAAGTCGCAGGTTTACCTGTCCATCACATTGCGGGATTTCACCCTTCCATACATGCCTGCATCCTGTCTATTCACATGCAGTCTTTAAGGCCACAAGATAATGTGCCCAAATAAGCTTGGGTTTTTACACTCAAGAGCCCTAAGAAGTGCAGGCACACACAAACATATCTCTCCACAGTTACCCACCCTGACTGGGCACAGAAAGTCATTGATCCTCTTCCTATACTGCATCTAGGTTCTTCAGACTACATCACATCCACTGACCATAGGCACCACCTCCATCCATGCCTTCTCATTAAGTGTGGAAGCCTCCTTTTTTTGTCTCACGGCAGCAATATCTCCTGACGGTCATTCATAGCTTCCAACAGAACCTGCAGGCAGTCATCCGAAAAGCGGGGAGCCAACTGGCTTTAGCCATTTTGTTTGTCATGGATTCCAGGTCCAGAGGACATTACCAGTGTCCCAGCCATACTTTCCTGCATAGTATCCCTTTGAAGATTATAACAGCTCTCTGACACAGTTCCTCCATGCATAGCAGCCTTCAGGGAGCTCCTTTTATACCCCCCACCCGCAGCTGCAATCATTCCGTCACCTGCCCTCTTCCCACCCCCCTGGCAACACTGAGCCTCACTCAGTTGCTGCCAGTTAATTGGCAAGCCAGCGCATAATTGCTGTAGGGGGCCAATCACAGGTGGGAGCAGATTTCACATCAGCTTCTGATCCCGCCAGTCGCACTTGCCCGATGACCCAAACATTTAGGCCACTGTCTTAGGCAAATACTTAAACTTTACATCAAAAAGCATAATAACACATAATTACACATACTTTAGAATTAAATTCTCAACTGAACCTCACAGTTTTTCTTATGACTTTTCCCAGAAAGTGTTTGGCTACTTATTAGGGTCTTGAAGGTTCTTACACTTCCTGGGACCAAACCAAAGTGCCACAGCTCTCAGGAATTCACTTCCATTTCTTTTCAGTGTTCAAGCTATTGTCTAAGGTATGAAGTTTCAATTTTCTTAGCTTTTGGCTAAGCAATCCTCCAACATTCCTTCAAAACCACACGACTATGAACTTCTTAGCTCAAGCATGGGCTGCATTGCACTCTTGTTTGGTGCCTCCACTTCAGAAGTAGCCTAGATTTCTCACAGGCCTTTTGCTCCTGGACTACAGCTTTTAGCAGCCTCTTTCTTTCTCTGCCTGCTGAACTCAGGACTTACACCCACCAACTTGAGTGCTTTCAGTTCCAGCCCCAAAGATCTTCTGAACAAAATCCCACAGACAACTTCCCAGAATTCCAATCAAGCCTCCACCCTGAATTACTTATCATTATGGCAACAGAGGTTAGTTGCGATGTCTGATAAATTTTCAGATTAATTAACTTTTAGCTTCAAAATCACATCCTTTGATCCTCAGGTCTGCAGGACTAATTTAAATTTCTAATGAAGTCAGGGCAATTCCCTGCAGACTTACAATCTGCAGTTCCCCCACTAAATGAAGGCCATCTGCCATTTTTATGTCTTTCACCTTCCTAACCCTGACTTCATAAGTACACATGGAACCCTTTGAACTGCCATTATGTGAGGTGTTCTGGCAATTTCTAGAGTCTAGCATTTTAATTACTTTACCCTTGAAAATGTTATCTTCACAAAACTAAAAATTACCTCTAAATATTAATGAAACTAGATGATAATGACAACATTGATGATTAGCCAGCCAAGATCAAAAGAGCCTTGTAGGAAGAACAAAATTTGATTAACTGACAGTTCAACGTTTATGTTACATCATGCCTTAAAGTCCTGCATAGTCCACAGAAAATCAGTCAAAGGTGCGGGAATGACTCACAATTCACATTCTGAGTGCTCTTTCTCTATATTATAGGAGGAATAGAAAATAGAATGGGGTAAGAGAGTCTACATTCCTAAAATCCTGGGAAAGGTGTTAAACTGGGCAGTTTTATTTTATTTGTTCTTTCACGGGGTGTGAGCATCATTGGCTAGACCAGCATTTATTGCCCATCCCCAATTGCTCGTGTGAACCGCCACCTTGAACCGCTGCAGTTCATGTGGTACCCACAGTGCTGTTAGGAAGGGAGTTCTGGATTTTGGTGAAATTAGTCCTGATTTCAACTCACTGAGGATCTAGGGAAAAAAACTATAAGGACATAAGAAATAGGAGTAGGAGTAGGCTATTCAGCCCCTCAAGCCTGCCCTGTCATTCAATAAAATCATGGCTGCTCTGTCCCAGGCTTCAACTCCTCTTTCGTGCCAGCTCCTCATAGCCCTCAACTCCCCGATATCTCAAAAATCTATCTACCTCCTCTTTAAATACTTTCAGTGATCTAGACTCCACAACTCTCTGAGGTAGAGAATTCCAGACATTCACTACCCTCTGAGAGAAGAAATTCCTTTACATCTCACTTTTAATGAGTGCTCCCTTATTCTGTAATTATGTCCCCTAGTTCAAGATTCCCCCACTAGTGCAAACATCTTCTCAACACCTGCCCTGTCAAGCCCCCTCAGCATCTTGTACATTTCAATAAGATCACCCCTCATTCTTCTAAACTTTAATGAATAAAGGCCTAACCTGTTTAGCCGTTCTTGATAAGTCAACACCTTCATCCCAGGAATCAGCCTAGTGAATCTCTTTTGAACTGCCTCCAATGCCACTATATCCTTTCTTAAATATGGGGGTTGAAACTGTACACAGTGCTCTAGGTGCAACCTCGCCAACACCCTGTACAGTTGTAACAAGACTTCCCTATTTTTAAACTCCAACCCCCTAGCAATACAGGCCAAAATTTAATTTGCCTTCTTAATTACTTGCTGCACCTGCATGCTAACATTTCGTGTTTCATGCACAAGAAAACCCAGATCCCTCTATGCTGCATTTTTTGGAATCTCTCTCCATTTAAATAATAGTCTGCCTTTTGATTTGATACCAAAGTGTGTGACTCCACACTTTCCTAAACTCCATCTTTCAAGTTTTTGCCCACTCAATCAACCTGTCTATAACCCCTTGCAAATTCCTTATGTCCTTATCACAACATGCCCTCCCACCTATTTTTGTATCATCAACAAATTTGGATACATTACACTCTGCCCCCTCCTCCAAGTCATTAATATAGATAGTAAATAATTGAGGTCCTAGGACTGATCCTTGAGGAACTCCACTAGTTACATCTTTCCAAGCTGAAAAAGACCCATTAATCCTGACTCTGTCTTCTGTGTGTTCACCAACCCTCAATCCATGCTAATATGTTATCCCCAGTGCCGTGAGCTCTTATCTTGCGCAATAACCTTTTATGTGGCACCTTATCAAAGGTCTTCTGGAAATCCAAATACACGACATCTACCGGTTCCCCATTATCAACTCAGCTTGCTATATCCTCAAAGCACTCTAGCAAATTTGTCAAACATGATTTCCCTTTATACAACCATGTTGATTATGTTTGATTGTAAGCTTTTCTAAATATCCTGCTATCTGTTCCTTAATAATGGACTCTAGCATTTTCCCAAAGACAGATGTGAATGAAGTTCATTACATGATAGTTCAAAGTTGACTTTGTGAAAAATGCAAACGAAATCAGTTTCTTTCAACATATGTGGCATTCTGAGGTGCCTGACTACACATACAATTCCAGCTTATATTTACAATATTCATTCCATATCAAACATACAGCCTGAGGGGTATTATGTCTTTATCAATCCCTCAGTGTACTACAGCTGTAAGGCCTTAGACAGTGACCTTTCCCCATTGACCCTTTGTGGCAGCTGCCCCAAGCTTTAGTACATCCCTCAGCATGTAGTCCTGGACCTTAGAATGTGCCAGTCTGTGACAATCAATTGTTGGCAGCTCTTTACACTGGGAAACCAACAAGCTTCAGTCAGTCCAAAAGCATCTTTCACTAAGTTTACAGACCTCCAATAACAATTGATTTTTATCTCTGTGTGCGTCCCTGCGAACAGCCCATAGAACACAGAGTACTGCATCAAGAAGCTGCTCAGAATAAACATCGACAAAAAAGGCAGTGTCTTTTTTCAAACCTGCGTTGCTAAGGTACATTCCAGGAGGAGGTGAACAATGATCTCTTCCCCACTGCAGCTCCTCTAGGACAATGTGCAAAGGGGTTGAAATTCCAGACATGCAGGAAGGATCTGATGGGGAGAGCCTTTCTCGCCACCAACCAAGCTAATCTTGGTGCTTGTTTGAAAATTCTGGTGATGAAGCATTCTGCCAATTGACTTTGACAGTCCACTCAGTGCATTATTCCAACAGATTCCACCATTTCCTTTCCCCACAAAGGACATCACATGCAGATCACTGCCTGATGGACCTGTGGTCAAATGTGTTTTTCTGCATAAATCTTTCCATGAAGGACAGGTGGTATGGCACAGTCCAATTGAATGGCACATTACATGGCAATGGGGCTAGACCCATCCTTTGCAACACTGGGGAAGATACAGTGGACCTCAACACATAGTAACATATGGTGTTTGCATACCAAGCATCTATGCATAGCTTGATGCAGCTGCACACAAAGTTGGCCGTCAGGATCAGGACAAATTTTGTTCCCCTTTAACTGGAAGTTTGTACATCAAAATCTGTGCTCTTCCATGGTACCATGTGTCTGCCACTCAGAGTATAATTAATTAACATGTTTTATTCAACAAAATCTATTACCTCTCATTTACTGACCCATCTAACCAATTTTTAATCAAGTTTCCTAATCGTCTCCAACAGCCTCCCTTGTGGTACCTATTGTACTGCCAGTGCTTTTTTCTATAGTTCCAAACATAAAGTGCAACAAATCCTTTAAGGGTTACAGTATTAACTTTGGACATCCCTACAATAGACTCATGTTAAATGCAATGGCAAGTTTCAGTTCATTGTGACAATGCTACATAAAGGGAGATTTCTAATGTTTGATTAGTGCAGTTTTTTTGTTTGCTGCTTACCCAATGGGCTGCTGCCAAACATTTGTCCAGTCAATTCACACACATACAGGGTAAGAGTAAGATATTTAACTTTAGGATTAACAACTTTACGTTGCAGCCTTGCTGGTATTTTGCCACACAGTTTTAAACAGTTGTATTCAGTACCTTCTTATTGTCCTGTTAAACATTTAGGTTGGAACTTGAAGTGCACTTATTTTCTGCACTACACAGGAACAGATGTGCATTTAAATTCATTGCCACTTCAAACTTATTTTCTTACTACTGAGGGGATAATCAGCAAATTACTGTCCATTACTGAGTGTGATTGTTTGAATGCATCATGAGGATGAGTTAAAGCTTAGCCCCCAGTGAGAGGAGTTTTCCAGCACAAACTACAAAGACTTGCACATGAATAATGATGGGAGAAGTATCAGAGAGCAAACATTAGAGACCCTCTTTGAGGTATCATTTAAGCAATAGGTTGAAACTCGTTATTGTACCTCATTTGGTACAAGAGGCTTTGTGGAAATGCAAGAAAATGTGTATTTCTGCAGTTTTACTCCTGGATTTGCTGTGCAATATCATGTGGTAAGTTTAATGACATATGTGGTCCTAGTATAAATCTTTGTGAATCCAAGTATTTATATATATTTTATATATGTATATACATGTATATATATATATATATATATATATAGAGAGAGAGAGAGAGAGAGAGAGACCTTGCCCAGAATTCATGTGTGGAGTTCACAAAACCTAATTTACATGATCTTCTGTCCATTACTTTTAGTGTAAAATCATGCAGGCCATGCAGTTCTCCGTTCCCAATTTGCACTGCACTGATGTAAAGCTGTCTGGCAGGAGTGCTGCATTGTAAAATTTAGCCTGATACCTCAATGTACTCAGAAGTGTGCCGTGCCTCCACAAAATGTTTAATGATTTAATAAAACCAATGTTGGACCTCAACCCATTGATATAAAAAGCATCCAAAGTATCCAGAAATAAATCTGTTTACTTGAGAACAGTAAGTGTTATATATTTATGTTGAAAAGAATGATAGAACAAATGCTGACCACTGCGACTACTGTCCGTAATTATCACAGAAACTAATTCTGGAATTTGCTACTTGGTTCATATGTAATGTGGTAGTGCTAGATTGGATGATGAGATCAGTATCACATAGCAGGACTGTAATGTTAGAAGTTGCATTGCTTTTGAAGTGAAGCAAAGTGTTATAGGTGCTGATCTGCGTGCACTCCTTGCTTCTCAAACATGACTATGAAAGGCATTAATATTACATTACAAGCTCCAGCTCAATTGTTAAATTCCAAATAAAAACACTTTTAAACAAAAAATACCAAGGGTGGGATTTTCCGTGCCCACTGGCATCGGGCGTGTTCCACAGTGTGAGCGGTCAATATGACGAGACGGCCAAAAATCGGTTTCACGACATCGTGAAACCAGTTAATGATCATCTGCTCAGCCCGTCACTGTTAGGCTGTGTTTCCTGCCATCAGACATTGGGAACCTCATTATAATATATCTGCTTATCATTATAAGGACAGCCCGCTGGAATAATTCCCTTGCACTGGATTGTTCACCCATGTCAGCAGGAAAACACACTGCTATTGTGTCATCAAAGCATAATAAGACTCATAATATTATTGTGATTTTTTTAATAAAAATAGGGGTTTGGATAGTTTCTGTGTGTGTGTCTGTGGTGTGGGAATTAATTGAATTGGAGATAGCTGGTCTGGAAGCTTTGTCTTATCAAAAGAAGCTAGGTTTGAAATGTTAAATATGTAAATGTGGCTGAAGTTTTAGAAGGTGAAGTGAGGAGAATTTGCATTTTTAGATAAGTCAGGGTAATTTGAATTTCAAAGAGATGGTGGGATGTTACACCTAGCCAGAGAAGCTAGGCCAAGCAGTATGTTTATTTTCCCAAACGTTACTGTTAATATTAGCACCATGAAAAGATTTATATTATGAGAAATGTAAAGTTCCAAAGACATATGAGAACAATGGAATTTGCATTAAAAGGGAGAAACATGTATAAAGGAGAATGAGGCTATGTTTCAGAGGAGGAAGGCATTGTAAAATCTATCAGAAGTATGAAAAGCCTCCAATAGTTGTGCATTAAGCTACTGCCTACAGAAACTGAAGCTGGGAAAAGCCACTTTGAATTCTACTATCCAGGATATTGTGGCGATTTGCCTGGATCTGTTTAAAATCTATTTGATTTTTTACTATTGCCTCAATGGGGGTGTAACTGGAAGCCAGATTAATTAGGGGTTTTAGGAGTTATTATAGTAGTAATTTATAGACTTATGTATGTACTTGAAGTCTTTTCTTTTGTTAATAAATGTTTAATTTAGTTTTGTAAAAAATCTCTAGTCTTGGTGGACTTATTATTGCCGAATTCAGGGTATACCTCTCAAAATAAAATACAATTTGCAAAATCATTGTGACCACATGATCAATTTTCCCTCTTGCCACCTGGCACACATCATCTGCCGCATCATAATGCATGTTTCACAACAGCATATATAAGCCATGCACTTGGCGGGCTGCACTTCGCTTGGGACTTCAAGGTTTGTTTGCCGACCTGGCTTCGGCAGCACTCACAGTCATCAGCTTCGCAGACAGCACCACATCACTTTTAGGGGGGCTCACAGGCAGGTCTCTACCTACCAGATCAGCCATAACGTATTGGTAGCTTTATAATGGCTGCAGGTCTAGGGCTTGCTTAGGGAAGGGGGCAAAGTGGCCTCAGGCAAGGGAAGACACTGCAGGGTGAGGGCTGTACTGGGGAAGGAGGATATACCAAGGTGTGTGTGGGGGCACATGTTGATCTGTGCAAGTGGCCTCAAGATGGTGAGGGCTGAGGAAGCAGATTCGAAAGGAGATGAGGTCAGATGGACATGTTGAAAGTGTGCCTGGAGAGAATGGGTGATGATTTCCCTTGAGCTGCCAGTGAGTGAGATGCCAGTGAATGCGTGATAGGCTTGAGTGTGTGAGTTTAGAGTGATGAGATGGTTGCCTTACCCTGGTTGCACAGATGAGATCATTCATACTCTATCTCCATTGGATGACCAACCTCTTCTGTGCAGCATTGGCACTGATCACCACTGCCATCACCTACCAAGCTGTAGTGCTAATGTTGCTGCCCTTCCTGTGGCCAAAGCGGGTGTAGACAACATAACAACAGGCCTCCACAACATCCAAAAGGCGCTCGAAGGATGCATCACTAAACCTGGGGCTGCAGTCTTCTTGCTTTTTGGGGCATGTCTTCTTTGCAGCAGTGGAAGCACTGAGAGATGTGCAAGCGGCGGTACTTTAAATGTGGCGCCCAGTGTGATGAAGCGATGAGGTGACAGCATGGCAGGCGAATCGGAGCCCACCCACCATTGAAACGGCATCTTTCCCGGGAATGCACAATTAATTCAGCGGGATTGGGATGAGACAGTGTGAGAAGCTGCCATTGAAACCGGCAGGTAAAATGTCTTTTTTCCCACCAGCTACCACACTTGGTGCAAATCTGGGACGATTCTGCCCCAAGTTGTTGTGCAGTATGCTATGGTTTTCTTCTCTTTTTACCAATTACACAAGGTATTTGTTTAACAAGAGTATTTAACAAAATGCATTTACTATACTTGGTTTAGAAAAGTGCTATTTGTGGGACTAGATTTTCAGTGAGTTGGACAACATCTGAGGCCTGAGTTTGAATGTAGATCAACCTTGATAAGATAATAGTCTCCACTGTCCCTTGCCAGCTAGCCACAAGGTTTCAACAGTCTCAAATCAGTTACTAGTATGTGAGCAGTGGAAGCACTGCCTGAAGGCAGGCCCTTGGTTTGCTGTCTACTGATGCTGCATCCTCAGCTGTTTTCTTGCCTTACTTTTTCCTGTGACAGTTTATTTGCCATAGCTCAGGACAAGGAGCCAGCCCCAAGTCTGCCTCAGCTAGAATGGGAATTGAACCACACACTAGCCATCTAGCCAACTGAGCTAACCAGCTTCTTGTTAGTGTGTATACTAGAGAATATATCAGCGATTGATACCAAGCTCCCAGCATCAATTCTTGTAGCTGCATGGATGGCTTGTGTGAAATTCAAATGGTGCCTTCTAAAGCTACGGTGAATGCAGATATTTTGGGGATAATGTTGAAAATGTATTATTCTGTTATACCTGATCTGAATGCTTGATAATGACAGTGTGTGCAAAAAAGTAGAAAAGTGTTCTAATTTCAATCGCTGGCATATCTGTCGCCTTGATTCAATGAGCATACTATTTGAAATGAAACAGGAAAGTGCTGCTTTATAGTTTCACAAAAAAGTTAGCTTGAAATCTTCTGGGTACTAAGAATCTAGTAAACAGTGTAAAAATTGGTGTTTGGTTACAGTGCTTGAGTTATCGTCTCTTCTGCCACTCAGAATGTGGTCACGTAGTGAAGCCTGTGTCATAAGTCCTTTAATGTCAGACAATTGGTTTTATGGAATGGCATGTGGAACAGGGGAACCTAAAGAAAAGAAAGGTTGCCGAGGCAGGGAAGTGAGTAAAAATTATTCTGGTCTTCTGTGCTGTACTAAAATTTCTCATTGTCCCGTAATATTTAACCTTGGTATGACTTTGTTATGTTCATACTATATGAACTTGTTCCAAAGTAGTGTCAATGTTTTATTTATACATGGTTTAATCTTTTGGACTATAATTAGCAGTTAGAAAGTCATTTTACCCACAGATCTTTCAATATCCTGTCAGGCTGTTTATATGATGCCATTAAACATCAATATTTCCTCTCAATCTTTGAATAGATATTCATGTATATTGAAGAATCCAGGAATCATTGTATGAACTCAGTGATAGTTCAATGTCTACTAAAAGAACATCAGTAAGATAGCAATCTCTTTTATATTGCTAAAAAGGGCATTATTTTGATTTAGTCAACATCAGTAGTAGAATTACATAGAAATATATAGAATTGACAGCACATAGACTTAACTGGCTTAACTGGTCCATGATGGTGTTCATGCTCCATGCAACTCAACAGACTTCGTACATTTCAAAGCTAAGTTCATTCTTCTTTCATCTCAACATATATCCTATTCCTTATGGAGGTATAGAAGCATAGCGGTTACTAAACTAATAATCCAGAGGCCTGGACTAATGATCCATAGACAGAAGTTCAAATCCCACCACAATAACTGGGGAATTTAAATTCAGTTAATTACATCAATCTACAATAAAAAAAAACTACTTTCAGTAATATTGACCATGAAACTGTTGAATTGTAAAAAGTTCATCCTGGTTCACTATTGCCCTTTAGAGAAGAAAATGGGCTGTATGTGACTCCAGATCCACAAAGGTGTGGTTAACTCTTAACTGAACTCAGATATGGCCTAGAAAACCATTCATCTACAGCGAAGAAAGCAGCTGACCATCACCTTCTCAAGAGAAATTAGGGATGGAAAATAAGTGTTCACCTTGCCAGTGACACCCGCATCTCATGAATGAATATTAAAAAAGGGGTAATTTTTATGAATTCACACTTCTGATGCATAACTGAAGTGTGAATTTATGAAACAAACCTTATGGTGTCTGTGAATCAGAAAGTTTAGCACAGGTGAGGCCATTTGTCCCATCATGCCTGTGTCAATGCCATTTCATGAGTGGGGCTACCTGCTGTAATTCCAGCACCCAATTCTTTCCCCTGTATCTTTTTTGCTCTTCATGGACTGGTAATTCTACAGGGCTACATATTGATCACCTGGAAGGCAAGCAGAAACCACAAAAAGTTGATCTCACTGGGCAATTTTAGCTATTTATGCCATTTCTCTGGAGATTCTGCTGCAAGTTACAGCGGGAGATCTGGAGAATCTCGGTAAAGTGTCCAGGCCGATGTAATGTACCTAATTCCTTCTTAAATGTTGTAATTGATCTGACTTCCATGAGCATTTGTGGTAATACTCTCCATATTTTAAACACATTGCATGAAAAAAACTATTCCTCCTTTAATGCTTCATAAATCCTAAATTTATGTATGCCCTTTTAAAAAGAATTTTCAGATAATTGCGAAAAGGCAATATGGTTTTATCAAGAACCTCACCCCAAAGAAGAGTTTGTCCTCGTGTTGTTCTGCCAAGATTCACCTACGGTTGCGAAGAATTCTTTCCTCCGTTCTGCGTTTCACTGTACAGTGCTGGATACATAACTCCTGCAATCAAAGTAGTTACTAATACAGCTGTCTGCAGTGATTATAGACTGTGTTCCTGCAAGAGAAGACTTAACATAAGAAATGTAGGAATGAGAAACGGCCAGCCAGCACATCCAGCCCAGACTCACACACACAGTTGACGCCTCCCTTGTGGTTTGTCATTTGTGATGAATAGCAGCAACTTGGCTAATATCAACAAACACAACAGTATTTCTACCCCCAGCTTGCATAGCAGATGCTTTGATAAACCCTGGTAAAGAGATGTTTTCACATTCAGTGAGAATCAAAATGTATTACGTATGTATGGAAATTTCACAGGGATTTTCTGCAGGAGGATTGACGGAACTCCTGGAGAACCAAGGTTAATTGCTAAAATTGGCTGTTTACACCATTTCTCCTCAGTTTCCGCTAATCTTTTGCTGAAGTTGTGGCAGGAGATTGAAAGAACTCTGTGGAAATTCTTCCCTATAGTCTTTAAACGTTTGAGCTGGGCCCAATTCTGCTTCTCTAGTTACTTCTGTTTAACATGTACAAATGCTTAGTTGGGTTAGGCTACTCATATATACTGCACAGATCTAAAAAGGTAAAAGTATAATTTCCATGCATGGAGTGACTGGTGAATTTGCTCTGTTTCCATACCTGATGCAGCTGAGATTGGCCTCAAGAATTGGTGGACAAAGTCGGCAAACTCATTTTCTGCTGGTTCAGCAATACATTGCGCTGCCACAAATATTAGATGTTAATGTTGTGTAAGATTGACAGCTTGTTAAGGAAGGACAACTCAAAAACTTCCCCCAATAAAATAATGGGTAACTGCACTGCCCAATCTGTTACTAAGCCATACAAACCAGAAATGTTTTGGGCTTGATTAAGATCAGTACTGGATTAGCTGTGGGTCTTCAGGTGACTGAACACATCTCAAACCACAGACCTTTGGACACATGAGGCATGATGTTCTACCAGGCATTTTGATCCAGCGTGTAGATTTGCTACCTTTTCTTTCCTTCTCTGTTGCCATTCTGCCTCATCATTAAGACATTGGGACTCAAAGCATGATGCAGCTTGATGGATAATGTCACGATCAGGTGAGGAGGGGTCGAATGGCTCCCCTCTTTTCCCACTTCTCATTTCACTGCAACATTTTGTTGTTAAAATGGGTATACTTAACAATTCCATGAATGTTTAACTGTTTATGTGCTGTGACCACAAAAGACATGATCAAGCAGGTTTTCTTCAGTTTGTAAAAAGAGAAAAGATAGTGTTTTTGGAATTAACCCGGCCAAAGTAAAATAATAAAATGCTCTAACTTTCACACACATTTGAAGTTCACATGCACACAAATAGTTTATAGAGTGAGGAGGACAGATTAATTTAGAGTCCTGTAAAATTAGAGGGGTGTACAGCTCTTGAAAGTAAATGACTTCAGCTTTAGGCTGAATTCAGTGGTACTGCTGCTTTTGGCCTCGAGGCAATTTAAAAATGTAGGTGGGCAATTTGTCTCCTAGAGACAGCAGCACTAGGTTGTCTTACTTTTAAAATCTCTGCCTGTTGTACCTGGATAGTCAAAATCAACGGACTGTTCAAAAACTTGCATGTTGGATGGAGAGAGAGAGAGAAAGATAAGGAACACTCAGGGTCTTGTTCTTTCAGTGCCTTTGTTGCTTATTCTATTCTGCAGAGAAAGCAGGAGCTTAAAACAGCAAATGGTTGGCTTGTCACATGACCTTCTCTCCCCAACTGCTCAGTGATCCAAATTAGGTCATGGTTAGTGTATTCTAATTGTAACTTGATTGGATCACGGCTGGGAATTCCTCTCTCAGCTGGGGTCCCATTGTCTAAGTGATAATCTCTAAAAGCTTGACTCCATCCAGTTGAGTGTCCAGGTGATTGTCTGGATATATTGCTAATGGAATAGGAGATGGTCCCATTCACCTTCTTTCAAGACCATTGATCCTGGTGCAGCTTTGCAGACAGAATGTCTCCATTTCAATGGCTTTTGGAATATAAAAGGTACATTGCTTCAACGTGCAGCCATCTTTGACTATGATTCCAAGTCATTGGAATGTGGCTTTAGTCTTTTAATTAATTCGGGGTTTCCAGCCAATAAATTCAAAACTCATTTTTTTGATCTAAAACATTGTTTCACAACAAGTTGCTGCCATTCTGAATGGTTGGTAACAAGGACCTCACAGTCAATAAAGTCAATTCCACCATGCTTCAGGAGAGCTACAGAGTGTCCTTGAAGCATTTTCTTTGCCCTCCTTCGAACGTTGGTCATTTGAGAGTTGAAGGAACAGGACCTGCCGTTGGAGATGGCTTTTGGCCACACTGTCCAGACTATCGAAATTGATTTTTCAGCAGTTTTGCCAGAATGCTTGTGGACCTGGCTTCAAGAAGGATATGGTCAACAGGCCTCCCATTCCCATTGAATCCAGAGGATTCGTTGGAGGCATTACTGATGGAATTAGGGGCAGAACTTTGAATTCAGGGGTGGGTGCAGTCGACGGTCACAGGAGCAGCCAGGAAACAGGAAACCCCCGATCGCGATTGGATGCTGGCGAGCCAATTAAAGCCAACCCAGCCTGAAAAGCAGCTCCTCACTGTTCGGGAAGGGCCGAGAAGGGGCAGGGGCCTGTCAGCTGCCGGGTCCAATGGCAACCCAGCAGCTGGTTGAAATAGGGCCCAGACAGCCCCTGGAAGGCTGCCAACGAAGAAGACATCTTTGGTGTTGTCAACATGAAATTATGGCTTTTGGTGCAGCTACAGACGCCAGGCGGGTGGGCAGGTCAGGTGGGCACTCGGCCCTCTGGTTTTCTGATGAATGACTCGCGGTCCTCCTGGAGGAAATGGCTGCCAGGTTGGACACACTTGTCCCCAGGGATGGAAGGAGGAGACCACCGCACCTTATGAAATGAGCTTGGGAGGAGGTGGCAGCGCTGGTCAGTAGCCATGATGTTGTGCGGCACACCTGGGTCCAATGCCACAAGAGGCTTAACAACCTTCTGTGCTAAGGATGGGTGTGTACCATGCTGGCATGGATCAGTGTGTTGAAGCGTTAAGGTCTGGCAGTCCTCTCAGCCCACCACCTCCCCGCCCCCACATGGAGCTCAGGGGTGTTAGAGTCTGTGTACCAACCATCAATGATGCCGGAGCTGGCCAAGAGGGTGAGCCTTGGATGCTTGGACTGAGTGCCTTGCGGCTGGAGGGCCACAACTCAGATGTGCCCTGCAAGGTGTTCCTCAGGTGGGGTTGGCCAGGCTGCAATGGCGCGGCAGGTAGAGAGTGGGCTAATCCATGCTCTTCCAGCCTTTCAGGAGAAGACGGTCCATTACCACATTGAAAGGTCATGGACAAGCAGAGGCCCCCCATAACCTCCTAATCCTCACGAGGTATGAGCAGGATGCCTTGGAGATGGAGAGCCGGCACTTCAATCAACCAGCCGCGGAAAGGCTGGGGTGTCAGACGAAGGTAAGAGTGCAGTGCACAGAGATGAGAGTTTTGGATGGTGCAAACATTCTTGTGTAGCCTCTTCACTGATGGGAGTCTCAAAACTGGATTCCTCATTGATCATTGAAAGTCGATGGCACCATGATGCAGTTCTGCATGGTCTCACCAGGGTGTCTGGCATGCACAGTGACAGTGTGCTGACTTAAACTAATGAAATGTTATTATTCTCCTTTAGATTTGCCACCAGGCACCCAATCGCAGGACCCTGAGGAGCCACCCCTGATGTCAGAGGACTACCAGGCTCCAGATGCACCTGCATCACACCTGCTCTCTGAACCATCCACCAGCGCATATATCGGCACCTCGGTGGGTGTTAGATCGGTGGCTAGAATGTTGGCGCACAACGGTGAAGACACTTCACACTCACCTGAGGTGCAGGCAGAGGCAGAGAGTGCCCAGGGCACCACCAGTCGGAAGGCTGCTGGAGACCAGGGCGATGCTGAGTCGAAGGCAGATGATGAGCTTCTGGAGTCGTCCATTATGTGGCAGGTGCTGGATGTCCAGCAAGATGTGTGGGAGGATCTGGCGGAGGCCTATGAGGGTCTGCATTGCCACGGTCTCCGTTACGGAGGAGTCCATGCGGCGCATCAGCATTACATTGACCCTTATGGCCGAGCACACTGTCTCCTCCATTGAGAGACTGGCAACTCTCATGGAGAGGCAGCTCCATGAAGAGAATCAGGGGTTCCAGGGATTGCGCTCAGACCTGCAAGCCCTCACACAGGCACTGACTTCAGGTGGTCAATGTCAGTGTGGGAGATGGATGATGCACTCAGTATCCCAGCCTGACCATCAGTGGGGAGCAGGGAGGTCCAGAGTGACCTCACGTTGGCGCAGGCGCTGCCTGTCGCCTCTGCGGGCTCCTCTCAGGGCACTCTGGATGACGGCAACCGCTTCTCCTCCCCTCTGCCAGTGACCCTGGCTGTGTCTGCGGCAACTGGGGAGATGCCAGCTGTGGCATTGGCCACTCCCTCCCAGGCGGAGCCAGCACAGGCTCCACTGGCCAGAGAATGACCACCAAGGTCATCAAGGCCAACAGGACAGCAGAGTCAGCAGGCTGTCTCCAATGTTGCTGCCAGCGACAGGGAGAACCAAGATGCAGCACTCGCAAACATATGTTTAATGCACTATGAACACAAGAGGGACTGGCCATGGGTGATCTTCTGTTGTGCAATGTTTTGTTTATGTGTACTAATCTGGGGTTGAAGACCAGAGAAAGTTCTGATAATTTGATTGAACTGTCAAAATGAGATAAATTTTCTTTTATCATAATGGCCTGAGTATGCTTCACCTTTTTTATTTAATGTGGTGCAGGGTATGCCAGTGTGTATTGTTGGACATGGGTGGCTCTTAACTTTATTGCACAGGCACTGAGTGGATTTTGGAGTCACAGGAAGGGGTCATTTCAAACATCCGGGATGGAGGCAGCAGCCCTAGCATGAGGTGGCAGCGCTTATTTGTCAGCCTAGCTGAAGGAGCATTGGATCAAGACTTCCCTGATGTCCCTGCCTCCCTGGAGATTACAGAGGTCTGCCTCCATGCCCTCAGCATTCTCCTCACCGTGCGCATCTTTGGATTCACTGCTGGAATCATCATCTGTGGCCTGTGGGGCTGCGTCAAGATCCTCTTCCTCCATTGGGTCCCCCCCTTGCCAGTGTCAGATTGTGCAGAGTGCTGCATGCGACCATGATCAGCGACACTCACTCTGGGGGCTATTGTAGTGCTCCCCTGAAAGGTCCAGGCATCAGAAGCAAATCTTCAGAAGAGCTATGGCTCTCTCTATCACTGCTCTTGTGGAGGCACGGCTCCTGTTATATCTCTGCTCTGCCTCTGTTCTTGGGTGGTGGAGAGGCATCATAAGCCACCTTTTCAAGGGATAGCCCTTGTCACCCAGCAGCCATCTATCCAGTCAAGCTGGAGCACTGAGGAGCCTTGGCACCTAGGAGTGTCTCAGGATGTACGCGTCATGGGAGCTGCCAGGTTAGCTTGCATAGACTTGCAGAATATGCATCCTATGGTCACACACTATCTGCACGTTCATTGGTTGGAATCCTTTCCTGTTGACGAAGGCATCCAGCTGACCCAATGGTGCCTTGATGGCCACATGTGTGCAGTCGATTGCACCCTCGATGTGGGGGAATCCAGCAGTTGCTGCAATCCTCTGGCTCACTCAGCCTGGCTGGCCTTGACCATACGGAAATAAATAAAAGTCAATACCCACCTGAACAGAACTTCTGTCACTAGTTTGACACAACTATGGACAGCTGATTGGGAGACTCCACACAGATCCCCCACTGACCCCTGGAAAGAGCCAGATGCATAGAAGCTGTGGGCCACTGTGATCTTCAGAGCCACTGGCATGGGGTGTCCACCCACACAGTTGGAGCTAAACTCAGGCCCAATCGTCTGACAAATGGAGGCCATTGTCTCTCTTGAAAGGCGGAGCCTCCTTCAGCATTGTACCGTGGACATATTAAGGTAGCTGCATCGCCACCTGTAAACCCTGACAGCAGGACAGTGGCTTCTTCTGTGGCCTCTAACAACTTGGACTATTTGCAGCCCTGTGCCCTTTGTGCCAGCACCTCTCCTCCCACACTCCCCTGCAAGCTGCATTGGGACACCTGGCCTCCTCTCCTTTCTGCCCCCCTCTTCTTCCTCAGAGGAGGTGCCACCAGCAGAGACCACAATCCCCATTATCAGGGTAACAGAAGGCTGTCTGATATCTGGAAGGGTCCACATGGTCTGAATCCTCCAGGGTCCTTGGAGATACCGAGGAGACCTGAAATGAAGCCTGGAAATGCTGACAATAAAGCCCCATACAGAGATGAAGCTGCCAATTACCAATAAGTCACCAAGAGCAAACTATCTACCAAGATCCTCACCACTCACACTGGCAATGCTGCTGACCCTTTTTATCCCAACCATGGATTTGTTTTTGTGAATTGTCAGCAGGCTGCCTGCCTGTTTTGCCCGTGCGACGAGTGCGAAATCGCACGGGGAATATATAATCAGCGTCAATTGCCTTTTAAATGGCCTTAACTGGCCTCTAAATTAATGGCGGGTGCGGCTCTAACTCCTACTTGCGCCCGCCGACCGAAGTATCGCAAGAATGCACGATGACATCAGGACACGAGGTCATCACATGCTATTTTACATTCAAGCGGGTCAGGCACACACCCACCTGCTCAGTGAAAAATTCTGCCCTAGGATTTTTGTTGACTCGCAGAGGTCTTGTGGTAAAAATACACTTGCTGCTGTGGTTTGTAGAAGGCTGAACTGGTGCAGCTGATCTAGCACTGGATCTCCTCATCAATGGTGGCCTTTTGAGAAAGGTGGCTGCTGAGATGGGAAGTACTTAACTTATTCCAGAGTCTCTCCATCAATATATATGGGAAAATTTGGCTGACCAGCTGTGGGTTGATATACGAGTTTTGTTTTGACAACATTCATGGACAAGCTGGGTCTCTGTATGCAGATTTGTAGAGATCAAGGGCAGAATTTTACGAGTCGGCAAGCGGGGGTGGGGCCCACTCACCAATGCGTAAAATGAGGCACGGTGATGTTGGGCGGAACTCCCGACATCACCACGCCCCATTTAAATTTTCAGGAAGGCGGGGATGCAGCAAAATCAGCTGCGGGCCCACCGACCTGTCAATGGCAAATTGAGACCATTGACAGAGCATTTAAAGTAATTAGTGGACCTGCCCGTCCAATCTTAAGGCTGGCGGGCAGGCCAGGAGCCCCGGCGGGAACTGGAAAAAACATGAAACCTCATACATGGGTGGGATGGGGTTTCATGTAGGGTTTTAAAAATTTTAATAAATTTTTTTTGGAAATTATGAACATGTCCCAACTCATGTGACATTGTCACATGAGGGGACATGTAAGGAAATTTTTTTCCTATTTTTAATATAAAAATTAACATAGAGGCGATCTCCCTGAGGCAGCACTTAGCCTCAGGGAGATGAGTGCTGTCTTTCATACGCATGTGCAAAAGAGCGCACTCTCAATTTTAGGCATTCGCCCCCACCCACACAGGGAGCGCATAGCATTTCCCTGCGGACGTCACACTGAGCGGGCCTTAATTGGCCCACCCACGTAAAATGGCACCGCGCCTCCAATTGGAGGTGCCGATTGGAAGCCTTCATGTGCCCGCCCATCAACTTCCCCCCCCCCGATGGGGGGAGAATTCAGCCCCAAGAGTAGCTTGCAAATCTGGTGCAGAGTGGGCAATGACACTGCAGTCATCCGCAAAATGTAGATCATGTATATCGTTAGTTTTGGCACAGTGGCAACTGATGTTAAAGAGTTTTCTATCTAGATGGTGATTTAATATTGACACCAGAGGACAGTTGATCTTTGATGAAGTGAATAGCCACTGTCAGATAGATTGTAAATAGTATGGTGGGTATCACACAGCCTTGCTTGACCCCAGTCTAGATTCTGAAGCATCTGTTTCAGATCTCCCATTCAAGACATTTGCAGTCATATCATCATGAAGCAATTGCAAGATTGTGATTAAGTTCATTGGACATCCAAATCATTGGAGCGGAACCCAGAAAGCTTTGCAATTTAATGAGTCTAACACTTTAGTCAGGTTGATGAATGCAATGAGAGTTTCCTAGTGTTTTGTTTTCAACATTTCTCTTGGAGCATGTTGCAGATTGAGTGGTACAGACATCATTCGGATCTCTAACTCAAACAACGACATTGCCAAGAAGGTGCTAATACTTTGATCTAGGATACGTGCATGTGATTTGTATTAGCAGAAGAGGATGTTTGTTACAATGAGGCCATGCTGAGCATACCTTGTCAGCAGGAGGATGCCATTTGCATTGGCTTTTCCCATCTTGTTTTTTTCAATGTTTCTGCTCCGGACTTTGGAGCCCTACCCAACCCTGGTGTTAAAGTCCCCCAGAAGGATGTTTTTTCTTCTTTGGGATGGCAGTGAGGGCTGTATCAATGTCAGAATAGAACTTTTCCTTAACATCCTCATCAGAGTCAAGAGGAAGGACATAAGTGCTGATGATGGTAGCATATTGGTAATGGCTGGGCTGTGATGAAGTATCATGAGTTTCATTTATACAGTATATACTGTACATAAATATCAAATGAGAAAAGGATTGAGGTTAGCTGTGGTATCTATCATAATTAAATGGCCTGCCAATAATTACAATCCAAGCTCACTCACAATGAATCACCATTTGATCGGGTTTGAGAAAAATGCCCTGTGCATAGGAAACCATTCCCCTCCACTAGCTTTTAGGAAGGTGGTGGTGGGGGAGGTGGGGGGTGGGGGGGTGGGGTGCGGTGGAAGAGGGTGGGGGGCGGTGGGGGAAGGAAACTGATATTTCTATCCACAACGCAGCTGGTGATGAAAGTGACCAGTACTTTACAGAACAATGTGGCTAGGGCTGGTGATTTAGCAATTGGATGCAAACTCATGTTCCAGCATTTCATGTCAGCATTTCATATGCCAGTCCTCCAAGAAACTGTTCTGTGATAACTTGATAGTGTAGAATCAAAAGGTTGTTAAAGAACAGCCCAAATACCATCACCTAAGTCAGTTGCAACATACTTAACACCAGGTATTCAATCAACTGTTCGTTTTGGTGCACAGACAGAAGCTGCACTGGCTGACGTCAGGTGTAAATTGTGCACAATGCTAAGATATCTCTCAAGATTTTAATGGAGTATTTCACAGCTGTCCTGTGCTCTGGTGACTCATATTTAAACTCTCGGGGTAGGATTCTACTTTGATCTGGTGAAAATAGAATTTTGGGCTCCAGCCTATGTTGATGTTACAGCATTCACATTAAATGCAAACATTACAGAAGTTAGGGAGCCTGTGTGGACATTAGGTGCACAAGTTAATGTTCAAAGGAGTTAATTTTTGTGTAGACAATATCAAAGCTCAATGATTTTTTTCATATCATTCTCAGCTTAGTAGAAAATCAAGCTGTTCCAGCTGAGGTTCCTTTTATGAATAAATCAAATGTTGGAAACCAGTCTTCAAAATTAATGTAGACTTTTATTCAATGATTAGTCAATTTACTGCAATATCGTTGTGCATAAGAATATCAGTTTCAACTTTGCTCAGTAATTTGAATCCAAAGTGCATGACCTCACACTGCCCCACATTGAACTCCAGTTCCAATATTTTTGCTCACTCAGTTAATCTGTCTATTTCACTTTGCAACATCCTGCTGCCATCTGCAACATATACCATCCCTCCTAACTTAGTGTCACCTTCAAACTTGGATAGATAATTTGCCGTTCCTTCATTCCAGTCATGAAGAAATATGTTGTAAAGTTGAGTACAGAGCCTTGGGGAGCACCATTTGCACGTCCCATGAGTCAGAGTGCCAACAGAGAATTTCACATAAACATGGAATCACATTCCTTACTAATATTATAGAGTGCACTTTCCTGAGTTCCTTGCTGTTGTGAAAGAAGGTGATAGATACCATTATGGTAATAAATATTGCTAAAAATATTCACAAATGAAATGCATTTTGCACTGGTACCTGTTCTATAAGTCTTTGTGGGGTAAAGCATTTGTCCTTTGAAAAACCTCAGATCAAATCTATACTATTCAGCATATTGATCACTGAAAGCAAACTAGTGAACCGTTCAAACCTATCACTTATACCTGCAATGATCCCTGAAATCTGACATTGAACAATGTGTATTGTTAATCAAGTTTCAAACCATTGGTGAGCTATGAAACTAGATGTTTTTCTTAATAATAGGTTTATTTACAGAACACAGCGGTACACATGCCTACTTCCTACTTACTACCCCTCTGTTCTGACAGTCTCTCTTTATAACTCTTTCGAGTACAAACCTGTTTCCATCTGTTTCAGATGAAGTTACATTGTTTCATAGTTTGCCATTGTGAGATTTGAACTCTTGATCTTGGGGTTACAAACCCAGTACCATAACCACTTGGCTATTTAGGCCAAGCTTTTTTTTTTCTTTCGAGTACAAACCCATTTCCATCTGTTTCAGATGAAGTTACATTGTTTCATAGTTTGCCATTGTGAGATTTGAACTCTTGATTTTGGGATTACAAACCCAGTACCATAACCACTTGGCTATTTAGGCCAAGCTTTTTATTTAGGCCAAGCCAGTCTCTCTTTATAAGTGCTGTAGGTAATTAATTAAACAATGCCCTTCACCTGTGTATCTTAATGGTATAAATAACTGACCCTAGCCTCGGTCGGTAAAGCATGTGGCTCTTAATCTCGATGTCGTGAGTTCTATCCCCAAGCTGGGTGCTGTTTAAAATTTACAGCTACAAAACTGGCATCTACCTGTCAAGGTGGAAAACCAGGTATGTCCCTTCCACAAGAAGCAGGACAAATCCAACCCTGCCAATTACCACCCACCCGTCTACTCTTGATCATCAGTAAAGTGATGGAAGGGGTCATCAACAGTGCAGTTACTTAGATATAAGCTGCTCACTGACGCTCAGTTAGGGTTCCACCAGGGCCACTCAGCTCCTGACCTCATTAAAGCCTTGGATCAAACATGGACAAAAAAGCTGAACTCCAGAGGTGAGTTGAGAGTGACTGCCCTTGAAATCAAGGCAACATTTGACTGAGTGTGGCATCAAGGAGGCCTAGCAAAACTGCAGTCAATGAGAATCAAAGGGAAAACTCTCCACTGTTGGAGTCATAGCTAGCACAAAGGAAGATGGTTCTGATTGTTAGAGGTCAACACCTCAGCTCCAATACATCACTGCAGGGGTTCCTAAGAATAGTGTCCTAGGCCCAACCATCTTCAGCTGCTTCTTCAATGACCTTCCTTCAATCTTAAGGTCAGAAGTGGGGATGTTCATTGATGATTGCACAACGTTCAGCACCATTCGTGACTCCTCAAATGCTGAAGCAGTCCATGTCCAAATGCAGCAAGACCTAGACAAGATCCAGGTTTGGGCTGTCAAGTGGCAAGTAACATTTGTGCCAGGCGATGACCATCTCTAACAAAAGAGAATCTAGCCATCACTCCTTGACATTCAATGGCATTATCATCAATGAATCCCCCACAATCAACATCCTGGGGGTTACAATTAACTAGAAAGGAACTGGACTAGCCATATAAATACTGTGGCTACAAGAGCAGGTCAGAGGCTAGGAATCCTGTGGTGAGTAACTCACCTCCTGACTCCCCAAAGCCTGTCCACCATTTACTAGGCTCAAATTAGGAGTATGATGGAATACTCTCCACTTGCCTGGATGAGTGCAGCTCCAACAACATTCAAGAAACTCAACACGATCCAGGACAAAGCAGCCCACTTGATTGGCACCCCATCCACAAACGTTCACCCCCTCCGCCACCGACACATAGTGGCAGCAGCGTGTACCATCCACAAGATGCACTGCAGGAACTCACTAAGGCCCCTTAGATGGACCATCCAAACCCACAACAGCTACCATTTAGAAAGACAAGGGCAGCAGATAGATGGGAACACCACCACCTAGAAATTCTCCTCCAAGCCACTCACCATCCTAACTTGGAAATATATCACCGTTCCTTCACTGTCACTGGGTCAAAATCCTGGAACTCCCTCCCTAACAGCACTGTGGGTGTACCTACACCATATGGACTGCATGGGTTCAAGAAAGCAGTTCACCATAACCTCAAGGGCAACTAGAGATGGGCAATAAATGCTGGACTAGCCAGCAATGCTCACATCCCATGAAACAATAACAAAGTAACATTAACATATATCACCATTTTTTTAAATTCATTTGCGGGATGTGCCCTTGAAAAGGTGGTGGTGAGCCGCCTTCTTGAACCACTACAGTCTATGTGGTGTAGATACACCCACAGTGCTGTTAGGGAGGGAGTTCCAGGATTTTGACCCAGCAACTGTGAAGGAACGGCGATATATTTCCAAGTCAGGATGGTGAGCAGTTTGGAGGGAAATTTCCAGGTGGTGGTGTTCCCATGTATCTGCTGCCGTTGTCTTTCTAGATGGTAGTGGTCATGGGTTTGGAAGGTTCTGCTTAAGGAGCCTTGGTGAGCTTCTGCAGTTCAAACCTAACACTTATAAGTATCAAAGCTGCACAGAAATCATCATAACTTTACTATCATTTTTCTTTCTACCTATTGATATAAGTTGAAATTGTGCCTGTTGATAACATCAGGAGAAGCAATTAGAATGAGTTATTCAGTCTTAGCATCAGTCAATCAGTTTTCAAAAGCAGCTGGGCCATAGTTGTCACAGGACCTCGCACTCTCCCTACTGCCAACTTTTGCATCCTAGTCTTTCTATGCACTTGAAATAATTAAATCACTGAAGCAATTTGGGTTAATAACTATCTTTCTCAATGTTAATTTAGCTCCATATGATTGGTTTGTAGTATCTCCTGGCAAGTTATGGTGTTATAAACAGTGTTTTTGAAACAAATTTATTAAAAACATAAAAACTTTCCATTCAGAGCTTTTCCCTTTTCTGATGAAAGGTCCTCAACCTGAAATATTAACTCTTTCTCTCTCCAAATATGCTGCCTGACCAGTTTTGCATTTACTTCATTTTCTGTTTTTGTTTAATATTTTCAACATCTGCACTATTTTGCTTTTGTAGTCAGTCTAAAATGAATTCTTCATAATTGTTTTACTTAAAGGATTCAAATGACATAACCCCTTGTTTAAAATTAAGAATCTGCATTAAATTTGGACACGGTTGTAAAATGTATTTATCACAATGTCTTTTTCTAAAACCCTTTAAGCAGTTCAAAAACATGCTTGATTTGAAATACTTGTGGGTAAGGAGAAGGAGACAAGCAGGCACCTGCCAATGTGAAACTAATAAGATGATGTGAAGTTAGTGAAGGCCTCTCACTGGTAATGGGATCAATTTACATCAGTTGTGCCACTTGTCATGCAGTATGCTGCCTGTTCAAGATTCCTGTCATTCCCCTTTGAGATAAAAAAAACATTTGGCCTTCCCTATACCCTAACGTGAGCTGCGATGGCACATTGACTGTGTGCCGAGAGAGTCCTCACAGCTTTCACGATGTTTCGCTGATTTTACTTCTAGTCTGTTTTGAGATGTTACTACACTGAGTGCTGTTGCCCCACCCCCCCCCCACCCCCACCCCCCACCCTTGTCACCTGCCATGTCTAATGGTTACCGTACTCTTTCCCAGCATCTAAATGACTTGAAAAAAGAAAACTTCAGTCTCAAGCTCAGGATCTATTTCCTGGAGGAGCGAATACAACAGAAATATGAAGACAGCAGCGAGGACATCTACAAGAAGGTAGGAAATGTTATCATTTTGTCTGTGTGAGCAAAGCATTAAAAAGGTATTCAAGATCTCAAACTACAATATTTCTAGGGCAATTTGTAGGAAAATGAACAAGCATTGCCAGGAAGAGGTAAGATATAGGTTCAAACTTTGATACCTACTCCAACTCATTATTTTCTTATATCAACTATGCCATCAAAAGATGAGTATCAAGCATGTGTCATGTCAGTGTCATGCCACAGGGAAGAAAGTTATCCCAGATTGCTAATTTGCAACATATCAACATAGTAAAGAGTGAAACTGGAGAGAGATGGGTGACACTCATTGGCCTGAGGTTATCCAGAAAAATTTAGAAGAGGGAAAAGGAAGAAAATGAAGAATCAGAGGAAAGGGGGTTGCATAGTATAAATAGTTGCATCAATAAATTGGTGATGTTTATGCTATGCAGACATTACTTGTGTCCAAATTATGTAATTAATGTGCCTCAAACTGAAGTTACCCCAGCAAACTTCAATTTCGGTTGTTCTTTTTGGAGATAATGGCCATAAATCATCTACAACAATTTTGTAGGAGTTGGAGTGTAGTTTTGCACTATAGGGAATTGAGATAAAACAAATCTGACTTCTTGTGCATCTCTCACTCCCTTCACTCTACCGTGCCTTCAGTCGTATAGGTCCTAAGTTCTGGAATTCCCTCTTTAAACCTTGCCACCGTTCTTTAATACCACCTCAAAGCTTACTTCTTTAACAAAGCTTTTATTCACTCTTGCTAATATTGCTTTCTTTTGCTTTTTCTTTGATCACCCTTGTGTAAACTGCCTTGGGATTTTTTCCTACTGTAAAGGCATCATATAGATGGAAGTTGTTGTTAATCCCCTCTTTTTATGCACTTTTCCTATAAAGCTCACTGTGGAGCACACATCTGTGCTCAACACAGAGAATTGATATCAAACATTCTCTTTATTTTCCTACATATACTGTCATTGTAAATCTGAGCATTTCTCATTTCTATTGTAATCTGGTTTCCGAGCAAAATGCTGCTAATGGATCATATAAAATATAATCTTTAACATGTACTTTAAATGGTTCCTAAGCATTATTGTTGACAATGGTTAGCTTTTAAAAGGTTTCTTCAATTCTGACTCCACTGGGCTATATTAGAAATTAGGGTCAGATCCAAGTTCTTCCCTAAACACCTCCTCCTCCTTAAAATCGACCTCTTTGACCAAGTTTTTGGGCACTCTTCCTAATATCCTGTTTTTTGGCTCAGCATCGTTCTTTTCAAGTACGCTCTGACTGACTAATTGTAATTGTCCACTGATCAGGTTCTACCAGGTGGGTAGGGTTAAAACCAATGCCAATGATTCCTATGCTTTTGATTATTTATTTATATCACCTAATCAAGTTGCCAGTAGGTGCTGATAAAACCTATATTTTTGCATTTTAAAACATAAGATATTCTTGAAGTGTTTTGGCAGCCCAACTCCAACTACATAGTAAATCCATGCTCCATCTATGTTAAAGTGAGAGGCTTGTTATAGGTATGGTGTTTTACATGGTTATGAGAGAATTATAAAACATAAATCACAGAATTTAAGCAAGGTGACACTTGTTACAGGCAGTATGTGTTGCATGGCTTCTTGGCAGTCATAGGTAATGTCTTCTGTTAGAATATACAGTGAAGAACAAGTTATACAGTTAGCGTGCTTTGTTACATCTAAGCATTTGAATTGGACCTACCCCACCCCAAAATGATTACTTATCTTGCCAGGGTCCCATTACGACAGTGTTGCCATTCCCTCCAGCTTCAAGTGCGAGTTAGAGTTAGACCATGTAAATGAGGCCCATAAGGCCAGAATTAAAAGATAAGGCATGAGTTGCAAATCTGCAGAACTTACTAATAGATTTGCACCACTCCTTAATTTGCTTACCACAAGTGGCATCTCACCTGGCCCCCCAATTACTTTTAAGTACCTACACCCTTGACTCCTGCCATGTTTTAAAAATTGGTCTTGTGTATCAGTTGTAATAGTTTTATGACTTAGTTCCATTTTTGTTCTGTTCCTTTGACTATTCATTCATTTTCGACAGTGGTTAAGTGGTCTAGATGTCAATATGCCTATTCGTTTAGTAGCTATGCATGAACCAGTTCATAGGCATGGGTTTCCAATTCCCAGTGGTGTGGAGGCTACATATGTAAATCTCTGGCTATGTGGAGATGATTGTAATTGTGTCAGGTCCCTTGCAACCTGTGGAGATTCTGGGACTATTTAAACCCTACTAGTCAGATGGGCAGATAAAATGCCCCAGGTTACTTACTCACTGGAGGGCTGCTTGGATTTCTCTATGTCTGATTTTAACCTGCTCCTCTCAGCAGGAGGTAAAGGCATCCACCTGAAACCATTTGGGTCTTAACTGACATGTTCAGAACAGGGTCCGATGATTATGAATCTAATTCCAATAGCAGGAATTCGAGCAGGCCTAAGGAGGCTGGAGATGTGAAGAGACCCTGTAAGGTTGCTTACTTTCCTTTGTCGAGGCCAGGAGGAGCTTCTCTGTGCCTCACAGGAAAGGTTAGGACTCTGACCTATTCTGGACTCTTCTCCCCATGGCATGCACCCTAGCCCCCACCACATTCCCTCCTGTGAAATCCTCTTAGAACCTCTTCCTCACATTTATCTGCATGCCAACTTTTGTGAGGTCAGAAACAACTCTCTGCCCAGAACAGATGGAAAGTGGAAGATCAGCATAATAATGAGACCCAGCTGTTAAAATTGCCATGGCTTCATATTGCCACCAGGTGGGTCAGAAACTAACTTCCGTGGTTTCTCATAGGAAACCCACTGTGAGTTAAATTCCCTCCTGTCTGCTTTGCACACAAGTTTCATTGACTCAGACCCAAATTAGTCTAAGCACTCCCCATCTTGGCAAATAATTAAAAAATATTGCCAGCCTATTAAGTGTTTGTCACATTGTTTGTTAGGTTATGTGTCAAGCTCCTCCTTATTCAACGGGGTAAAGGTTAAAAACCAAACAACGATGTTAATGGAGGGGGTTGGGTAGTGTTGGATCATTTTATAAGAGAAAAGTCACAGTATGCACACTGTCTCATAAGGTATTAGGAGTCATAAAGGTATTGCAACTATTATGGTATATTGTTTTCGTTAGTTGTTTTATATATTAAAACTGAGAATGTACACTTGATCATTTATAAGAATTTTTTATGAAGGTAGTTTATTTTTTGTAACTGCCACAAATAGGCTGTGAATCCAGGTGGTTTATTTTCAGTGGGTATAGCGTGGGGGCACACTGGGCTGCTTCAATATTTTGTCACTATCTCCCAAGTGAAAAATTATTGTGTTATTGAATAGCCTGAACGCATGTGATGCAGGTATGTGTTTAAATTGAATGAATGTCCAATACACTTTTCTCAGTCAGAAGGTTGTCAGTTTGATCCTATGTTACTGGAATGAATAATCTTGGCTGACTTATTAATGCAACATTTAAACAAAGGGTTACATCAAGAGTGTGCTTGCATTTTTGGTGCTCATGAATAAAGGAAGAAGTTAAAACAGTTTCCCATATCCTCAAGATGTTATAACAACTTTACAACAAATTAACTACTTTCAAAGTGCAATCTCTGTCACCATGTAAGCAGATATGGCAGCCAATTTGCATATAGCAAGAGCCTACAGCAACAGATGACATGAGTGATCAGTCAATTTGTTTTAGTTAGCATTGGTTGAAGGAGCAATGTTGGCCCTCCTATTCTTCACCATGTCATTTATTCTGTTATTGCTATTAAAGTTTTCTAATCAATTTTCATCCCAATCAAAGAAAACATGAAAACTCAAATTACAATCACATTTCCTGCACCCTTGTCCTGCTCCTTTAATTCAGGACTTGGGGAAAAGACATCAACCCTACTTTGGACCCTACACCATAGTCTCCATTCATTAATATGTGACACATTGGTACATCAGGTTGGTTTCACAACGTATATCATGATAAAACAGGAACTTACACCCCAAATGCTGCAGGTTTACAATTTCAGTACCAATTTCTCCACAGTAGAAGAAACAGTCAGAAATACAATCACCGTAGATACTGTTTGTGCATGTCCTAGTGACTGCTTTAGATATTATTTAGGCTGAAACCTTAATGCAGGTCACCTGTTTGCACCTTTTGGAGTAAAGAATGATCAGTGGTCTATTCATGATGGGATAGGTGGGAGAAAAATGTAATATGGGTAAAAGATCCTCAATAAAGTTCCCTTAAAAATCACCCTAAAGACTCTTTGCTACCTTGTCTTTGGTTTCCTCTCCCTCACACCATCCCCCCATAACTTCTTTCTCACCCTGGTCTGTGGCTACCCTTTTCCTCATTAAGCACTGTGATGCATTTCAGTTATATGAGAAGCATGATCCAGTTACCAGTTGTTCTTAATATACTAGAGTAGGCAATCAGGCAGCCTGATCACAGACCTCCACCTTCTGCCTCATTGAAGAGGCTCCTTGTAGTGTAGAAGGAAAAACAAATGATGCTTCTCCCTGGTAATTAATTAATTACTCAATATAAAAATATGTTACTTTCTTTATAATACTTTGGAGGAGGAGGGTGGACTCACCTTAGAACTTTTTTCTTCTGTCAAAAACCACAGGATAATCAGTAGATATGTGAAAATTCAAAATATGTGATGTTTATTGTCAATGGACTCATGCTGGTAGCCAGTAGTAGGGATATAATAGAACTCAGTACCCCTGGACTGGGAAGGAGAAAAATCAGCCAGGGTCACAGTTATCTGCCAGGCAAAGGCAGCAATTGTAATGCCTTCATTTGTAGAATATCCTATCAACATTCACCTATGAAAATCACTTGAATGAAGTACTAGAAGGCTGCCAGCATTTATAAGGTCATACTCCAGCTTGAATCAATGCTCTTAGAAGTTATGTGCGTGAAGAAAAAGACTAGACAGAAAGTCTCCTACTTTACAACAGTGACTATGCTTCAAAGGAACTATTTGGCTGTAAAGTGCTTTGAGACATCCTGAAGTCATGAAAGGCACTATATAAATACAAGTTCTTTCCTCCTTTCTCCTTTCTCATTAAGTGCTGCGGGAAGAGTATTTCCCTCCTGCACACCTCCTGCGTGAGCAGTGAGTATGATGAATGTGGTAACAGGTTCATTACTGACCTGCTACAAAATCTGCCTCATACTCAGGAGCTGCCAGCCAATGGGAGAGCCATGCACCATGTTCATGCAAAGTTGGGTTTATTCTTGGAGCTGTTGTCAAGGGGATAACAAACCTAAATATAGAAGCTGATCGCTGGCTTCAATCCCTGAAACAAATTATCTGTGAGAGTTTGGACTAACAACGGGGCTCAGTCACTATTCACTGCTCAGGAATAAGTAAAAGCAGGGTGCTAATAAATTCAAGAGCTCTACTAGTGATTGTATGTACAGTCTGCCTCTGATAATTGAATGTCATTTTCAAATGCAAAAGTTTGAATTAGTAATTTGGGTTAGCTAACATAATTAAAATGGCAACATTGAAAAGTGTGCAAAATAAAAATCCAGAAATTGAAGTTAGCCAAACTGTGAAGAAAGAAGAGTAGACTGTAATACATTTCTTTTATAATCTCTACCACGTATTCAACATCAACCTCTCATGTTTCTATTTGCTTGACAGAAGATTAACATGTGGCGCACCATATTAATTTGAAATGGACCAGGAAGCTGAGAGCCATGGTTTAGGCTGCCCAGCAATTTTGGTGGCCCAGTGTGGCAAGGGACAGGAGGCATGCATGTCAGAGCCCAAGGGTGGAATCGTCCCAGATTTGCACTAAGTACAGTAGCGGATGAGACAAAGGACATTTGACTCGCCAGACACAATGGCGGCTTTTCACATCATATCTAATTCCCGGCACGTCCTGCCAGATTAATAATGTATTCCCAGGAAACATGCCGGAGGTGAGGCAGCCTCTGATTGTCTGCCCTGCTGTCACCTCAGGCTGTCGGTATTCCGGGTACCACCTCAGGCCGTCGGTATTCCGGGTGTCATATTTAAAGAGTGCCCCTGCACAGAGCTAGCACTTGCTAAGGGATGGGAAGCTGCTGCAAAATCATGGCTGCCAAAGGGAGGAAACATGCTGCCCCCAAACTCAGTGACACCTCCCTCGGGCACCTACTGGACACAGTGGAGACCCGCCATGAAGTCTGGGCAAAGACCAGCAAGCAAGGTCACCAATCCAGCATGGGGGGCAGTGGCAGCGGTGGTCAGCGCCAATGCCCTGCAAAAGAAGACAGCCACCTGGTGCCGAAATAGAATGATCTCCTCTATGCCGCCAGGATAAGTCACTCTTCTCATCACTCTCTACTCACACACTCACAAACCCAACATACAGCAATCTCGCTCACTGCCAGTTCAAGGGCCATGATCATTCACTCTCTCACACACACCTTCATCTGCCCTGCAGATCATGTCCTCATCTTGTCCATGGCACCACTCATCAACCACACATGCCTGGCATCCTTCTGACCTGGCCTGGCAGGTGTCCTGCTGGCACACAACAAAAGGGAGAGGTCGTAGACTGGTGGAGGAATGCCTGGCACCAAGGTCCTCACAGACTTTGAAGTTAGAGTCAACAGTCTGAACCATTCCTGTATTGACGGTGAGATTGGCGGTGCTCAACCAAGTGAGGATCCAGCAGTGCAACATCCATTAGTCAATCATGCCATGTCCTGTTTCACTGGCCACTGCCATGAACTAATTATCTCTCCTTGCTTTTGCAGGCACATCTGGGAAATAGCCGAGGGGTCCATAAGCCAGCTCCTCATCTTAAGCCCTGCAGACACCTCAGAAGAAGAATCTGATGACACCCTAATTGAAGGCCCATCACAGCGCTCACCCACACCCTCCACCAGCGCAGAGATACACACCTTGGTGGGACCTAGTTCTGGAGTAGCCTTGGGGTCACAATTTGTTGAGCACATCACACTGTCTGATCCACAGCAGGTGGAGGCAGGGACTTCCCAGCTTTCCAGCACTCAGAGGACAGCTGGAGGCCCAAAATCTGCTGAGTCCGAGTCAGATGAGGTGCCTCTGGACTTGGTCAGACATCAATTGCTGAAGCTAGCAAAGGCAAGCTCAGGAACATCAGGAAGGGATGTCCACTGCACTCCTCAGATTGCAAGGCACAATGGAGGAGTCCATCCACCTTTAAGTCTGTGGTTATAGTGCCAGCATACCAACGCACTGAGGTTAACACTGGTAGGATAGCAGCCACCACGGAGACCTTGGTCCAGGATATTGGTCCCATGCTGCTATGCAGGCCGAACTCCATCCCTGACGCCATAGTTAGCCTCCAACAATGTCAATGAAAGAGGCGCAGGGCAGTTCGATCTCACTCCAGCTTCCCCTTCTCCTCAAGGAGTCAATCAGGCCCTTGAGCACCCATAGAGTGGAGGATTTGGCCCATCCAAATTCCCTTTTCCTGTGACCCCTGCAGCTCCAGCTTCACAGGTCAAGGCGGGTGCCACTGCCACACAGCAGGGGGCCAAAAGGAAGCAGGGGCCATCCCCGCAGTGTACGCCCACCAAGGTCATCACAGACAGGGCGTAGCAGTCAGCACCCAACTGCCTCCATCTCTGCTGTGGATGTTGGTTGAGCACCAAGATATAGCGGCAGGGTTAGGAAAGTTAAGAAGATGTGGTTGCACAGCCTAGCACAGGTGTTAATTACTTGTACATAGTATTCACTATTGTCAATAAACTCCCAAGAATGTCTCCTTCCCATGACTCCTTCTTATGATGAGCAGTGTGCAGTGTTTGTGCCACTCAGATGTGAAACCTTGTTCCTGTACCAGATAACGGCAGGTGTCCTCAGTCCAGAGCCTCTTCCCTGTGCAGTGTGTAACCTTCAGACCAAAGTGATAGTCTGGCCTCACGCTCATTGGATACATTAGTGATGCCTGTACCTCGATGGTGCTTGTTAGTGCTGCCAGAATGTGGTGGGCAGATGTCATAGAGTTCTGTCATTCTCTGTGTGCTCTCAGCATTTTTGTGTTGGGGTTGACCCCCCCATCTTTTCAGCATCCGTGTCCGGTGATGGTGTGCTGCTGAAGGGGTCCAGTGCTGAAGGTGGACAAAGGATCAGGTGCATTTAAAGTTTCACAGCTGTGTCTCCATGATATGACCCTGATCACAGAGCTCAAGCGAGCTGCCCTCGGCCAGGCAGGAGTCAGACATTCACAGAAGTAACGTGAAGATCTATGGAGTGTCCTCACTGCATGTCGTCATTGTCATCCTGGAATTTAGTGACTATTAGGGCCTCTGCTGCGTCTCCATGACATGAGCCTGAGCTCTGAGGGTATGTGCGCTACCATCAGCCACACAGGAGTTAAATGTTCACAGATGCAAGGTGAGGATGGCAGGACTGTCCTCACTGCATCTCATCATCATCCTCCACAAATCTTATGGCTATGAGAGCCTCACAAGCGTGCCTGCCTCATCTGGCCAGTGCGATGGCCTCATCACCAGCACACTCGCCTTCAAGGACCTCATCACCCTCATCCCCTTCAACGTCCTCTTCATCAGAGGAGACATACAGCTCTTCCATCTCCTCCTCAGCCAGGTCCTCCCCCAGTTGCAGTGCTAGGTGGTGTAGTGCACAGCAAGCTAAGATGATGCACAACATCCTCGGTGGACTGCACTGGACCAGTCAAGGAACTGGAACTTCATTTTCAAAATGCCTATCAGTGCTCAGGCTCATGTCATGGAGACGCAGCAGAGGCCCTAATAGTGACCAAATTCCTGGAAAACGATGATGACGTGCAGTGAGGACACGCCATAGATCTTCACGTTGCTTCTGTGAATGTCTGACTCCTGCCTGGCCGAGGGCAGCTCACTTGAGCTCTGTGATCAGGGTCATATCATGGAGACGCAGCTGTGAAACTTTAAATGCACCTGATCCTTTGTCCACCTTCAGCACCAGACCCCTTCAGCAGCACACCATCACTGGACACGGATGCTGAAAAGATGGGGGGGGCCAACCCCAACACAAAAATGCTGAGAGCACACAGAGAGAATGACAGAACTCTATGACATCTGCCCACAACATTCTGGCAGCCGAGTCTGTGTCACAACATGAGCTTGTTATACTGTCACTCTGCTGCAGTCTGAAGCAGCCATACGGGCCACGTCCTCTGGGAGTAGCTCTTGTCCTCAAGGAGCCAACCCTGTAATATCGGTGCACCTTGGAAGATGTCAGGTACCTGAGATCTGCTAAGGATGTAGGAGACGTGGATGCTCCCTGGAAATCGCAGGCAGACCTGTAGGATGTATTTATGGTGGTCTACACCAACTGAACATTCAGCGAGTGGAAGCCCTTGCTGTTGACGTAGCTGACTGCTGTTGCCACGGAGATCTAAGTGCCACATGGGTGCAGTCAATGGCACCCTGCACTTGTGGAAAACCAGAGATTGCCGCAAATCCCAGTGCTATTGCTTCCTGGCTTTCCTGCTCCCAGCTGAAATACACAAAGTTCTGTGCCTTCATGAAGATGCCGCCCCATGACCTCCTGGATACACTTGTGCATGGAGGCTTGCAGGATCCCACACTGTGCAGCACTGGAAGGAACCACTGGTGTAGAAATTGAGCACCACAGTCACTTTCACTTCCACAGGCAGTGGATGTCCTCCATGTCCCCGTGACGCCAAATCCTGCAGCAGGTGGCATATGTGACCGACTAGTACCCTAGGCATGTGCAGCCTTCGGTGACACTAGTTGTCACTCGTCTGCAGGAATGACAGGTGCTGTCTCTGGACCTTGGGTCTAGCATGTTGCCTACGAGCAACGGCTCTCTGTGGATCTTCAGATGCATGCGCAGCAGGCCCTTCCACCCCTTCATCTTGAGGCAGGTGTTCTCCCTTTGCCAAGCCAGGCTCGTCCATGCACTCTCCTTCTTCTCTGCTCCCTGTAAGCCATGAGGCAGAATGTTAAATCATCAGGCTCCTTGATCCTGATGTTCGCCTCCTGCAGGATCAAAGAGAGAACGCATGGGTTAGCATAGGTGGCCTCTCTTGGTTAAGTCTGAAGGTACCTTCACGCATGCAGGTGAGTGCTGGCCACTACTTGGATGGCCAGTGTGTAGTGCACTTCTTGGCTGTCCGAAACCCCACCCACCTCTGCCCCACTCCACTTAACCAAATGGCAACAGCTTCGGCCACTGGACTGCATGCTGTGCTCTCAGCTCAGGCGCAGGCATTCTTCTAACCTGCACTGCAAGGCTGCACTGTTAGCTGGAACGATGATGGAAACTGGTCCAAACCTTAATAAAGACATTGCAAGGGTCTCTGAGCGCCTCCACCAGTTACTGCACCATAGCCTCCTTTCACAAGGGGATTTTATAACTTGCCCAGCCGGCCAATTGCTCTGCTGCCTCCAAAATTGCATATTAATTTGCAGTCTGCGCCGTAGGGGTAAAAAGTTCTGGAGTATTTGGTGGCACTTTCATGCTTTTGCGTTGCTTGAGTGGGCAGAAAACCTTTGGACACCTGACTCCGAGCATGTCAATGGAGCTGCAGCTGAATGGCCTCAGCTGTGGAAAAATGCTCACTTTTGACAAGCTTTTCCAAGTGCGAGGCTGCCCTCTTCACTCCTACCCTCCTCCCCCCCAACATAGCACTCCCCATGTCACCGCCCAGCATGTGCTTGTGTTCTTCCTTCAGTCTGTGCTGCCTTGACCCCCATCCCGCCCACCCTGACCCACACTGCAGCCCTTCCTCTGCACTGCACTGAAAGCCAGCCGGGAAAAAGCAACTTGCCTGTGCCCCCACTGAATCTGCAGTACCTGTTCTTTGATGTTCTGCGGGCGATGCTTGCAAATGCTGTGCAAGATTGTGTGTATTTACCAGCGGGTTCCTCTAGAACTTCAGGTCACCAGGTGAACATTGCTTATGTACAGTTGCATTCAGACCAATGTGCCCAGATGACGCATTTTGGAGGGATGATTCCGGCGAGCAGGGCTTATAATTAGATGCAAATGTATTAAAATGGCCCTCCCGACATGTGGTGGTGGGAAACATGGCCCGCCATTGACTGGTGGAGCAGACGATCGCAAGCTGGTTTCACAACGGCATGAAACCAGTTTTTGGCCTTGTCGCCATATTGTCATCCCCTCGCCCACCATGACACCCGACGAAAATTCCGGCCCAAGGCTTTCCTACATGATTGATAATAAATATACTGCTTACGTTCAACAGCAAAAAAAATGTAATCTTAAAAATAGCTGCAGTGACAGCGCAGTGAGTTCGGCTTACGAGTTGCCAAGTAAGTTCTAAGTAGAATCCTGGGCATATGGGCGGTTGTTGAACAAGCTGATTTCAAGAAGGATGGCAGAGGTAATTCCTGGATTTGCAAAAGATTTTGAAATCTCCATTGTGCTCATTATGGTCATTTTCTAACACAAGGGATATTTGTGAAGGATTGTCAGGATGTCTAGAATTCTGTCTACTTCAAGGAAATTTTCTTCACCAAGCCCAACCAAAGTCTACAACCCGAAGATGGGGATTATACAGCAAGTCTGTCTAGGGGTAACTGAGATCAGTTATGCAGTTGGGCAGTAAAATAAAATTTACACTGTCAACAATTGTTAGTGACTTGGACAATATTTGGGTTATCACCATCCCAATTTTCATGAGGTTTCAAGGGTTTGGCACTTAAATTCTTCATTGAACACAATAACCCAAGAATAACCTGACTGCACAACTATTCACCCATAAATGTTAGTTTTTTTTTCAGATTTCAAACCAAGCACATATTCTTATACGAGCATAACAAAGCAAGTTGGAGTTTTCCAAATTTCGCTGCAGTTTTTATTTAACCTTGTTGGTAAGGTATCTGACTATTGGGGTGCAGGTCTTGGTACAAATCTCAGCTTCACCTTGTGAACTTGGTTCTACCAACAATCTCCCAACCCCCACCACCCCCACAGCAGCCCCCCTCCACCACATCCTTCCCCACGTCGCATAGTAAAGTCAGAAGGACTGGGTATAGGGATAGAGAAAATAACTTTCCCTAGGGCTGTGTCACACTTCACAAAATGTCAGCCAGACTACAAGTATATAAGATAGCATTAAAAGCAACAACGGAGTAAGTCTAAATGAGAGAACAAAAGTCTGAGTAAAAAAGTGTACAGAGAACTTGTGGTAGTTTGATGTGTAATATACCTTTAAGAAGAATGTTATAATGGAAGATCACATGATCTTAGTATCCAATAGCAGAGTAGCGTGGGCTACCTCTGTAGTTAGTAGTCTGTAGTCAGTAGTTAATAGTTTGCACAGTGTAGAGGTAGAGTTTGAAATGTAAGCACATGTTTAATTACTGCTGAGAACCTTTGTAACTAAACACAGAGTTTCCTATGAAGTGTTTGCTACTCAAATTTATCAGTAGTACTAACCCCTTACAACAAGCATGCAAATATAATCCAACAGAACTGTAATAAAAAATGATGTAAATGCACTGAAGGCCCACCATGTGAAAGAGAATGAAAGGTTAATGTTTTGAGTGTGCCCTTTTTATCTGGAATTTCTGTGGGGATTCTTTCAGTCGTCTGCTGTAACTTGGGCATAAAATCAGGAAAAACAGTATATTTTTACACCATGTCCCCTTGATTTTCCACCAACCCCAACAAAATTAAGAGTAGAAGGAGCACCGTAGAAATACTATTCTCAAAGCATTAAATAAGACCCCCTTGGTTTTTGACACTCCAGTACTGTACTGGGGGAGCGTTGTATTGTTGTAGATGCTATCTTTCAGGTGAAAAGTTAAACCCATGCCCTCTTCCACTCTCAAGTGGACATAAAAAATTGCATGGCATTATTGAAAGAAGAGCAGGAAAGTTTTTCTGTGAAAAGTGCCCCAGGATAGAATCATAGAATTTTACAGAGCGGGAGGAGGTCATTTGACCCATCAAGTCTGCACCACTTCTTTGAAAGAGCTGTCCTGTTTAGTCCCACATCTAGCTTTATTCCCACAATGCTATAAATTAAGTACATGTTCAATTGCCTTTTAAAAGTTCCTGTGGAATCTGATTCCATCACCTTTTCAGTAGTGTGTTCTAAATCTTAACAACCCAATGTATGAAGAAATTTCTCCTCTTGTCCCCCCACTAGTTCTTTTGCCAATTGTTTTAAATCTATGACCTCTGGTTACCAACCCACTTGTCAGAAGAAATAATTTCTCCATATTTGCTCCATCAAACTCCCTCATAATTCTGAGTAACTCTATTAGGCCTCCCCTTAGTCTCCTCTGCTCTAAGGAGAATGATCCCAGGTTCTCCAAACTCTCCACATACTGAACTCCCTCATCCCTGCTGTCATCCTGGTAACCTTCCTCTGTACCTTCTCCAGGGCCTTTGCTTTCTTCCTAAAGTGCGATGTTCAGAATTATACGCAATGCTCCACCTGAGGCCTAACCAGTGATTTGTAAAATTATACCATGACTTTTTTGCTTATATTCAATCACAATTTGTCCAAGAACAGGAGTTGTCTGAAAAACGAGCATTTTTATAATGTGCCATCCATCAATTTTACAGCAATTGCAAAAAAATAACAATTGCCTTATTTGGCTAGGCATTGCATTGGTTCAGTGTGGAGCCTGATTAGTTTTCAGCTTTGCTGCTTCATGTGCCAGTCTATTTCCACATTCCGAGCAACCCTTGACCTGGCCTGACCCAAATTGCCCATAGCCCAACCCAAAATGTGGCAAGATCTGAAATTCGGCATGGCCTCAGTCCCAAAGTTGCCAGTTTTGAAACATTGTACCTGTATCCTATTTACAAAACTAAAAATCCCATATGCCTTCTTAACTGCCTCCTTCATAGATTTGTGAATATGCACCCCCAGGTGCCTCTGTTCTTGCACCCGCTTCAAAGTAGTACCATTTAGATTATACTGCCTTTTCATGTTGTTTCTCCCAAAATGCATCATTTCACATCTATCTGCATTACCATATGTCTGCACATTTCACCAGTCTTTCTGCATCCTTGCAGTCTGCTATCATCCTCATTATTTACTATATTGCCAAGCTTTGTGTTGTCTGTAAATTTCAACTTTGTACTCTCCACACCCAAGTCAAGGTTATATATAACAAGAAAAGCAGTGGTCTTAACATCAACCCCTTGGTGACCCCACTGCATACTGCTCTCCAGTCAGAGAAACATTCATTCAACACTACTCTCCACCTCCCATCCCTTAGCCAATTTCATACCCAAGTTAGCACCAAACCTTTAATGCCATGTCCTTTTATTTTCTGAATAAGTCTGTTATGAGGCACTTTATCAAATGCTTTTGAAAGTCCATGTACACATCTACTGTACTACCTTCATCAACCCTCTCTGTTACTTCACAAGAACTTAATCAGGTTAGTCAGATATGATTTGCCTTTAACAAACTATGCTGACTGTCACTAATAATCCATGCCTCTCCAAGTGAAAATTAATGTTGTCCTTGTAGTTTTGTCCAGTAGTTTTCCCACAAGCTTTAATCTTCAACCAACATCTCTAAGACAGTTAATCTGGTCATTTATCTTATTGTTGTTTATGGGAATTGACTGTTCAGAAAGTGGCTTTCCCGTTTCCAACATTACAATGGTGTCCTCACATAATTGGATGTAAAGTGCTTTGAGATGTCCTGAAGTTATGAAAGGTGTGATTAAAAATGCAAATAATTTTTTCTCTCTTTATAAGGTTGAATTTTTATTTTCATATCTGTCACCTTCCATTCATAACAATTTTGTCCCAGGTCATTAATAGAGCAACAGATTTGATGCAGTGCATCAACCTGCAACATATGTTCTATGCTTACTGGGCAAATCACAGTTTGTGTTTAAAAAAATCCCAGAGGCAGTGAAAGTACCATGTTCTGAGCAGATCTGAGCTGCAGCAAATCATTAGCCTGAATCATTGTCAAAGCTGTGACACTCACCAAGTCATCTGTCTTTCAGAACATCGAGCTGAAGGTAGAAGTGGAGAGCCTGAAACAAGAACTGAATGAAAAAACTGAGCTGCTTGAGAAAGCCTCGTAAGTCACATTTACTGCTTCGTCTTGAATCATTGTGCCTGTGCTAAAGTTTACAGTTATTGTACAGTAACTCAGTGACTATTTGCACTGAGGTAGCATTTGTCTGGAATAGCAATCTGCCTCATATACTATCCCAGTTTGAAAAATTGGAGGAAAAACCTGCTTGTACTCTTCTTTTGTTTAAGGAAATACTCTGGAGTGTGTAAAATACACTATTTTGTATAAATGTCTGTTTAAAATTATTTACTAGATTTATGCAGACCTACCTAGTATCTGGTTATCATGTGAAGCTAACATCTCTGCTGCCTATCAGAGGCTTGTGTGTGAAGATATTCCCCAGGACGAACTACCTGTATAGGAAGTTTGCGGGGTTTCTGTACTTTATGATTAGCACCATCCCCTTTTCCTGGGAGAATCCCAATAAATCTTTCAGGACTCCAGTTCGTCCTTGTATTACCATTACCAGGATTATTCTCTATTCAATCCTGCCTGCAGCTATGCTTTTCTCTTTCCAATTTGTGTAAAAGTGTCTTTGTGATCATAATCATAACCCTGCATAATTAGCTTACTAATGGTGAAATTCCAGGGAGGGAAAGGCCTCTTCAACTTTCAAATCTCTCACTTCCCTGTCTGAGATGGCATACACCTGCCCATCTTCTAGCAAGTCCGCCTCTCCCAGCATCCACACTGTGACAACAACTAATCTGAACTTGGAGCCTTTTAAGAGAGAGTTGATTCCAGCAACTATTTGACTTAACCTAGATGAAAAGATTGGAGTTGGAGTGGGGAAACATAATTTGTGCTTTTTTAAAGTAACTTTGAAGCGGTTTGAAAGGTTATATTTGGAAAGCATTTGCCATTATAGTTACAGAGTTATTGTGTTGTGGAATCAGGTGATGTGATCCAATGTTTTTTCAAAGTTCTTTTGGAGCAGGGGCTCATAAGTTGTGAGATCTGCATCAGAGTACAAGGATTTGCAACAACTGGGTGTAGGATTTTTGCAAATTTAAAATCATCACATTCACTAAGTGATTAATGTTATTGTTCTTGTTTCTGACAATTGTGATGTCTGCATTAAAAAAAGTTGCACATGTTGCTTAATGAAACTAAGAACTGTAAAACACTGGATAGGGGGCACACATATTGTCTAAAGACTAAAGAACTGACACCTGCATCCCAATCCAGCATGTGCTACTCTATTGTGTCCTGCATCTAGTCCTCTAGAGTGAGCTGGTACTTTGAAATTGCCATACTAATAATTTGCTATGCAACACTTGCAACACTTAAATTTGCTGAGTGTCCCTTACTAGGAGTGGCAGTCACTCATTTTTGTTTGAAATGCTATTTAGCTTGAAGAATTTCATGTCAAAATAAACCACTCCACCTGCATTGTGTATCTTTCTCCCATCCTCTCTTTCAGGCAAGGACTTATGCCAGTGTTGGTACTTATCCACAGGTACCAACTGATCATGAATCCAAATTCCAACATTTCTCTGATGTTTAATTGTCTGTAGGAAGGTGGTCAGATATTAGCTCAAAATCTCATCCTAGCTATTAGCTAGATTATGGAAACGTGGAAAGTTGATGGAGGCAGAAATCCAAATGAAACTTAATAATGTTCTTGTAGGGTTCCCATACAGGGCCAACAGGTGAAGCCCAGAACTTAATCCGATCCATTAGGTTTTCTCTCACCTAGTAGCTCTCTTTTAAGTTCACTGCCCTCCCCTTGTCCACCTCGATCTCACCACCCAGTCAGAATTTATGATCCAGTGGATGACTAGGATTTGATTATGTGCTGAAATTCAGTAAATTAAATATTAGTTCAATGGGCAGGATTGCTGTGTCACTACGCCCAGTCAGTCCAGCAATGTGCAGCTATTTTATTGTGTATTTATACTGCAGTTAATAGTATTAGATTGATAGTTCAATATCCGTTCCAGTTCATTTAGAATGACTGGCTCCAGTTGCAATTCTCCTGCCCACAACTCCTTCCATGATGATTATGTTTTAAACATTATGAAAGCATGGATGGATTTGTCTGTATTCCTCTCCCCAGGTCTTCCATTCTATATCCCAAACACTAGGCTTGACACTATATGGGAGTTGGACCCATGTACAGTCAAATGTGATTGGTATGAGACTACTTTCTGCATGGAGTGTCACATTAATTCTTTCTCTGTCCAGCCTCCAGAGTTTTATCTGCAACTTTAGCTCTGCACCAAAGTAGAAATGTTAAAGTTATAATTTAGATACACCTTTAATGTGTTGGTACAGCTGTACAGTGGAGAGACTAGTTTCAATTACTGTCACGCAGTATCGTGCAAGCTCAGTTTGGCAGCATGTAGAAACAATACACAAGAGGATTTGTTTAAATTCCACCTCTACTACTCTATTGCATTGACATGTCTTTTATTATATATATGTTTATATATATGAAAACACACAATTCTCTTGGGCTTTGAGGGATGGGCTTTGTTAAATTATAGTCAGTAATCCAATTGCAGTATACATGTAGAAATCTCTGCACAGCACACAAGTACCATAACACAAAATCTAGCACCATCTGGTGGACTGTTGAATAGTACTATTGTATATAATTATATTATCTGGTCCTGGTACATTCTGATAGGTTTGTTGCAGTGAAAATAATGCATTGGATTTTTTTGTTAGGAACAATGGTGAGACTATCAGCATGAAGGGTATCAAATTGTGGTACTTCTCTACTAGGTACCCGCTAAACATGTCAAAAATGTTAGGGATTGCCCATTCAAGTGCAAATTATATTTTTAACAGCATAGTAAGTTTTATTCACTGCCAACCAACCTCTTTGGCCCTGAAAATTTAATTTTACAAATCTCGGGGCAGGATTTTCCCCCCATGGAGGGGAAGTTGAAGTGTGGGCGTACAAGAGGCGTGGCCACCATTTTATGTGGGCGGGCCAATTAAGGCCCGCTCAGTGTGACGTCCACACAGAAGCGCTGTGCACTCCCTGTGTGGGCAGGGGGGTGGGGAGTGGAGGTAGTCCCTAAATCCAAGAGTGCGCTTTTTCACACATGCGCATGAAAGAGCGTGCACATCTCCATGAGTCTAAGTGTTGCCTCAGGGAGTTCAGCTCTAAAATAAAAAATATTTTAAAATTTTTTTTAAAAAATCCCTGACATGTCCCCTCATGTGACACTGTCACATGAGTTGGGACATATCCATAACTTTTTTAAAAACTTTAATTAAATTTTTTAAAACCTACATGAAACGTCATCCCATCCGTAGATGAGGTTTCATGCTTTTTCTGAAGCCCACCAGGGCTCTTGGCCTGCCCACCAACCTTAAGGGTGGACAGACAGGTCCATTAATTACTTCAATTACTCTGTCAATGGCCTCAATTGGCTGATTTTGCTGCGCCCCCACCCACCTGAAAATTTAAATGGGGAACCTTGACGTTGGGAGTTCCACCCAATGTCACCACGCGTCATTTTATGCATCAGCAATGGGCCCCACCCCCTGCTGTCCGACGGGAAAATCCTGCCCCAGAGTCTCATTTCTTAAGATTTTAATTGTTGGTGGAGATTTTTTTCAATTGCTTTTTCTTTCTCACTCTTTTATTTCTCTCTCTCTCTCTCTCTTAATCCCATCTTTCCCCCTTTTTAGTTTGCTTTCTGTACATAATTTGACATTGAAATAAATATTATAACTTAGACTTCCTGATTTAGACTCAGCATATCTCAGTATGGATTCTTTAATATGATAGGTTGAAGAGACACACTGTGGCTTGCCCTGTTCACACACATCATACGCCTTCTGTAGAGGACGCTACATTGAAATAGCTCCCTAGCTATTTCAAGTTAGTATGCAGAAGCCATGGAAAGTCTGTGGGCAGCTGTGAGTGTATTCAACAACAGCCGCTGTTTCTGCAATACTGACTACAAAATCCAAGCCACATCACACATTTCAGCTGAAAGTTAATCTTTTGAGGACATCAGTAGAGCTTCTCTCTAAGTTTAATTTTGAATCTTTTAGCATGTTCTGGAAGTAAATGGTTTAGTCAGCTGGATGCCTGACATACAGAAATACATCACCATGTTTACGAGTCTCCAGAAAATAAATAACTGCGGATGTAAAAACAGAAAAAGCTGGAAAGACTCAGCAGATCTGGCAGCACCAACACTGTAGAGAGAGAATCACAGTTAACATTTCGAGTCTGTATGTCTCTTCTTCAGAGCTAAAGAGAATTAGAAATGTGATGGATATTATACTGTTTAAGGGGGTGGAGCAGGTGGAGCAAAATGGAAGGTCAGGAATAGGTGGGAGCTCAGAAGAGATTGACAAAGATGTCATGGGCACAAGATAAAGGGAGTGTTAATGGTAGTGCTGAAGACTAAAGCAGGTGCTGACAGTGGCATAAAGGTAAGATAGCAGAATGTGTTAATGGCAGAACAAGGGTTAGCACTCTGTAAAAGCAGAACATAGAAATGAGTGACAAATGGCCCTGCTGTGGGAGAGCTGGGGTTGGTGGGGGTGGGGGCTGGTGCTGGGGTTGGAATTTGGGGAAGAGTATTTAAATTTTTTTTGAAATTTAAATAAATAAATATCAACACATGCTGCTATCTTACCTTTATGCCACTAGCAGCACCTTCTTTAGTTTTTACCACTACCTTTAACACTCCCATTGTCTTGTGTCCATGACATCTTTGTCAATCGCTCCTTAGCTCCCACCTATCCTTGACCTTCTATCTTGCTCCACACTCCCTTAAACAGTATAAAATCGATCACATTTCTACTTCTCTTTAGATCTGAAGAAGAGTCATACAGACTTGAAACATTAACTCGGTTTCTCTCTCCACAGATGCTGCCAGACCTGCTGAGGTTTTCCAACATTTTCTGTTTTTATTTCAGATTTCCAGCATCCATAGTATTTTTCTTTTATCACTGCAGATCTATCTGGCTTGGATATTAGATAGCCACATCTGTCACAAAGGATCAACTTGGTTCTTCTCTCCTATCACCAGGCATGTTTCCTTGGAGCCAAATAAAATCACTGAAGAGGCCCTGTTGAGTCTCAAAAAAAACTGCTTCATTTAAAAAAAAATTTCAGGATTCAGGTGTTAAATGTTTTTCTAAATTTTCTCTCTGTTTTACTTCCTAAAAATTAGAACGGACAAAACCTCTTCACTGGATATACTGGATATATTTGGTTTTTGCACCCTCTTGTGGAACTGTTGTGAGCAGTAATTCAGAGTCACTCCTTTCTAATATGCATGCAAGTTTTAAGTTGGCTTAATACAGATTTATAGTTTTGACATTTTAAGCTATAGGTCAATGACAAAACCAGATGAATGATACGTGTAATAGCTCTGTCAGAACCTGTAGAGATGTTGCTCGTTTTCCCCATTCTGTCATCAGTATATGTTTTAGTTTCTCATTATTGTCACTTTTAATCTTCCTTCTTGTGTTTTGCAAGCTTATCACTAATTTTTTAAAGATAGTGTTGAGGGGATCCTGGAAGTCAGTGCATGGTGCTACGGAATTCAGGAGCACATTTTCTATCATCCATATGCTGCCTAGATCAGCTGCCCTGTAAATGTGGGGAAGTCCTGAGCTGAAGCCAAACATAGAAAGGCACACATGAAGTATGAAATTATGTGCAATTTCTCTTCCACTGATCCAGCAGCAACAAACATGCATTGATATGTACAACTCCAATGTCTGTGCTACAGTCATGTGAGACATGAAACAGGTGGTAGTTGCAGGGGAACTGATAGGGAAATAGCTAGGCTGATCTGTGCACAAGCCACACATCGTTAACAATCCAGAGCAGACTTTAATGAGGCAAGAACAGAGCTGGGCCGGATAGACTGGAACCAAAGGTTGGTGAGAAAAACAGTAGCTGAACAATGGGCTACCTTCAAAAAGGAGATGGTTTGGGCACAGTCATGGTATGTTCCCTCAAAAGGGAAAGGTAGGACAAACAAATCCAGATCCCCCTTTTTGACAAAGGAGATAGAAATTAAGTTAAAGGAGAAAAAGTATGCTTATGACAAGTGTCAGGTAGCAAATATAATAGAGAATCAAGCTGAATATAGAAGGTTCAGAGGGATGTAAAAAAGCAAATATGAGAAGCAAAAAGAGATTATGAAAAAAGACTGGCAGCTAACATAAAAGGAAATCCCAAATTATTCTATAAGCTCATCGGTAGCAAAAGGGTGGTAAAAGGAGGAGCGGGGCCGATTAGGAACCAAAAAGGGGATCTACACATAGAGGCAAAAGACATAGCTGAGGTGTTAAATGAATACTTTGCATCTGTCTTTACCTACGAGGTAGATGTTGCCCAAGCCATAGTGACAGAGGAGGAAACTCAGTCAAAGTGTTTAAAATTGTTAAGGAGGAGGTATTGGATAAACTGTTGGTAGTTAAAGTTGATAAGGCACCGAGACTGGTTAAGATGCATCCAAGAATATTGAAGGAAGTGAGTGGAAATTGCAGAGGCACTGGCAATAATCTTTTAATATTTCCTGGATTCGGGGGACCTGCCGGAGAACTGGAGAATTGCAAACATTACGTCCTTGTTCAAAAAAGGTTGTAAAGATCTGCCCTGCAATTACAAACCAGTCAGTTTAACTTCGGTGGTCAGGAAACTTATAGAAACAATTATTTGGGATAGAATTAATAGCCACATGGAAAAATGTGGATTGATTCAGAAGAGTCAGCTTGGGCTTGTTAAAGGAAAACCAAGCCTAACTAATTTGCTGGAGTTTTTTGAAGAGGTAGCAGGGATGGTTGATGAAGGCAAGGCCATTGATATGGTGTAATTGGACTTCCAAAAGGCGTTTGATACAGTGCCATGGTTATGCTCTAAGCTGAGGTTACCCCTGGACAAGCCTGATCCCAGAGTGGAACCCAGCTTGATAAATCCTAACTTTTACTTTTGTTTGTTTAGATACACAGAGAGTAGCTACTGAACAGAGGCACAGGGGTCAGCTGATGGATTTTTAACAAAAGAATAAACCATTTATTCAACAAGAAAAGATGAACTATATTACAATACTCCTTCACCTTTACAGATATATACAGATTTGTAAGGATAACACAAGTTACAAAAGCTATCTTATGCTCTAATGTTCACGGTAAATACACAGTCCATGTAAACCAAGTCCCGACAAGAGCATGAAGCAGCACGGAAGTAATCATCGATGTACCGGAAAAAGAGTTGTGGAAGGGGGCCGGAGTAGGACTGGAACAAGGAATGTTCCACATACCCCATAAAGAGACAGGCAAAGCTGCGGCCCATGTGGGTACCCATAGCCACACCTTTTATTTGGAGGAAGTGAGAAGAGTTGAAGGAGAAATTGTTCAGTGTGAGAACAAGTTCAGCCAGACGGAGGAGAGTAGTGGTGGATGGGGATTGTTCGGGCCTCTGTTTGAGGAAGAAGCTAAGGGCCCTCAGACCATCCTGGTGGGGGATGGAGGTGTAGAGGGATTGGACGTCCATGGTGAAGAGGAAGCGGTTGGGGCCAGGGAACTGGAAATTGTTGATGTGACGTAAGGTGTCAGAGGAATCACGGATGTAGGTGGGAAGGGACTGGACAAGGGGAGAGAGAAGGGAGTCAAGATAACGAGAAATGAGTTCCGTGGGGTAGGAGCAAGCTGACACGATCGGTCTACCGGGACAGTTCTGTTTGTGGATTTTGGGTAGGAGATAGAAGCGGACCATCCAAGGTTGGGGCGACTATCAGGTTGGAAGCTGTGGGAGGAAGATCTCCAGAGGAGATGAGGTCAGTGACAGTCCTGGAAACAATGGCTTGATGCTCAGTGGTGGGGTCATGATCCAGGGAGAGGTAGGAGGAAATGTCTGCGAGTTGACACTCAGCCTCCGCGAGGTAGAGGTCAGTGCACCAGACAACAATAGCACCACCCTTGTCGACGGTTTTGATGACAATGTTGGGGTTGGACCTGAGAGAACCGAGTGCAGTAAGTTCAGAGAGAGAGAGATTAGAATGGGTGAGAGGAACAGAGAAATTGAGACGACTAATGTCACGCCGACAGTTCTCAATGAAAAGATCAAGAGAAGGTCAGAATCCAGAGGGAGGGGTCCAGGTGGAGGGAGAATATTGGAGGTGAGTAAAAGGATCCGTTGAATGGGAAGAGAACTCCTACCCAAAGAAGTGAGCACAGAGACGAAGACGGCGGAAGAAGAGTTCAGCGTCGTGCCGAGCCCGAAATTCACTGAGATGAGGGTGTAAGGGTATGAAACTAAGTCCTTTGCTGACCACTGAACGTTCAGCGTCGGAGAGGGAAGGTCATATAGTGAATACACGGCTGGGGCTGGGATTGGAAGATGGGGTGGGGACAGAGGGACAGGCAGGGGTGGAGGGTCCTAGACGGGTGTTGGTGTCGATGAGTTGTTGGAGCTTGCGTTCCTTAGCGCTTGAGAGAAAGAGAAAAAGTTTCTTGTTGATGCGTCGGATGAGACAAAGAATAAAATGAAACTGGGGGCACGCGCAGCTTTGTAAAAGGGTACAGCGGTGCTGCTGGAGGGAGAGGTCGAGTGTGTTCATACGGTGGCGCATGGCACTGAGTGTGGATCTCAGAATATGACGGGAACAGCAGTCCGAGAAAGGTTTTATGTCCCGGAGCTACTTGTAATCCTGGGTGGGTTCAAAACAAGAGGGATGGAATTTCAGTTGAAATCCACGTGGGGTAAGTCGGAGATGGAGACAGTCACTGAGAAAGGAGATATGGCTGTGAAAGCAGGTTTTAGTAAACACGGATCATGAGGACTCGAAACTCTTTTCTTCTCCGCCGATGCTGCCAGACCTGCTGAGTTTTTCCAGGTAATTTTGTTTTTGTTTTGGATTTCCAGCATCCGCGGTATTTTGTTTTTATCTCTTTGGTGCTATTGAACTGTTTTATCCCACCCTTAAAATGCATGTTTTTGTGTGTCTTATGTGTCTTGTGCCTGTATAGGGAATTAAGGAGGTGTGGAGCTTAAGTTATGGAGTTAGAAATTAGCAGTTCATATTTCTTTCTTTTGCCACTGGTTAAAGACAATCTGTTCAATAAACAGTTATTTACTTATTAAGTTTACAAACCTGGTGCTCGTATTCTGTTAACCTAAATTAAACAAGTAGGTGGTTTGATCAAACTTTTCATATTTGTTGCGGCTCAGGGAGCAGTGGGACTTGATATTGGAGTGCACTATCCCCAGTGAGTCATGACAGTGGACATGAACTATTTCATTTCTGAGGATTCACAAATGAAGCTAAACATTGTGCAATCATAGGCAAACATCTCCACTTCTCACCTTATGATGGAGGGAAAGTCATTCTTGAAGCAGTTGGAGAATGTTGGGCTGAGGACACTCCTCTGGGTGACGTCCTGCAGCTGAGATAATTGGCCTCCAACAATCACAGCCATCTTTCTTTGTGCTAGGTATGACTCCAACCAGTGGGGAATTTTGCCTGATTTCTATTGATTTCAATCTTACTAGGGTTCCTTAATGCCAGGTTAGATGCTGCCTTGATATCAAGAGTAGGCACTCTCAACTCATTCCTGTGCCTGTTTGGACCAAGGTTGTGGTCTGGAGCTGAGTGATTCTGGCCGAACCCAAGCTGAGCATCATTTTTCAATTTGTTCCTATTACCAAGTACATGCACGCACAGACAAATACACCCCATCCCACATACTCATTAGAAGTAGGACATTGGTCATTTTTTATTTATCTTTTATTTGTTAGCTTGAAATGCTAAGGCCAGCTGAGAGCCCTCTATCATCACTGTAGCTAATATCTGCTAACTAAGGTCAGACTGTGGATCAAACTTAGGCTTTGCTGCCTTCGTATCACACCAGAAAGTGCAATTTTCACTAAGCTTTCAGTGTATGGGAGCCTCGAAGTCACTTTAAATATCAAAAGTAAGGCTGGCTTAAAAGAGATGGGTATTGTCAGGATAAACACCAACTCTTAAATTTGGCCCAGGTTTATATTAGTTTTAAGTCCCATTTGTAGGGCCCATTTTGTTTGTAAAAAAAAATTAACTACCATGTTCACCTTTAGGATCATTTAACCCCTGATGGAATCCATTGCTAAAGCAGCCTTTTCTTTTTGCAGATAAACGTCATTATTCATCGGGCTCAAGCATAGTCATAAAATGCCATTGAGAGTCATCTTGCATTCTTAGCCTTTATTCTGCTAAAAGCAGGAAATCCATAAGGTTAGCTAAACAATCACTGTAATGTGAAGGTTTAAAGGACCAGTACTAGTTCTACTGCTGTGAGTTCTGTTCACCTTTGTGATAATGGTCGGATAGAGAAATAAACTCTGTACTAATAAAGGGGAGCTGATGTTGAATTACACAGGAGTGTACATTATCATATTGATCACTGCATAAAGTGCACAGGTCCTTGACTTTCACTTGGGTGTTTCAAGAGATCACTTGATCTCTTTGAGTTATAGTCCACAATTCAATTCATACTACTAGACAAGAAGCCCAACTTTGTCTTTATTGTTTGGTGGGTACATTGAAATCTTGATACTTCCTGCTGTAGCTCCAGCCCAGGCACCCACTGGAAATAGGCTGGTGCCTCCTTAAGCCATACAAATTGCCATCTTATGACTTTAATGGGACCTTGATGTAATTATGCACAGCACACTCTCTCATTTTTGGTTCTTGGTAGTTTTTCTTTGGTTCTTGCACAGCCTAACCAACATTTCTTAAAGGGGTGCCTGAGTTTCAGCGATCTTCCACTTGTATCACGTCCTCCCACCCTTTATTTACAATGACTGGCTAAGCTCTGCAGAGGTGCCGTCAGACATCCTATCCCCTCCAATTAGTGAGCTGCTATTAGCATTTGTTTAGCGCTCGCAGCTTGTTAATTATAATTAAACAGACCTGTCATGGCTCACATGCCAATGATTTCCATTGGGTAGGCAGGGCGATTGCACCACCCACCTCTCACCCAGCTGATGAAAATGATCATGATACATATATTAGCAGGACAAAGTTAGTGTGACATTGATAAGAAGAGCACACCATATACAAGACATTTATTTTTTTATATATGAGGGAGCCGATGACGTAGTGGTTTTGTCGTTGGACTGGTATTCCAGAGACCCGTGGGGTCATGATCTTACTTACCTGGCAGGGGAGAGACCTTCATCGCGTTTTTGCCAGGGAAAGAGCAATGGCTATAACCAGTCAAACCCCTTACCATGGGGTACCTAACACCATCCGAGTCATGGTGAAGGGTAGTGAGCAAGGAACAGGAATGGATAGGACCTTCTTCACGAAGAGGATCTTATTCAAGCTGTGTGGTTTTGAGGCTGCGGATATCTACTGCCTACAGGATTTCCCCAGCGCTGGTTTCTTTGATGTGACCTTCAAGCATGTGGCAGCTTGTGTCAAACTCCTGAAGGTGTTTGAGGAAAAGAAAGACCTGCCAGAAATGAAGGTCCTGATGGCGGAGCCGCTCTTTGTTCTACCGTTGCATCGTGAACGGGTTGCCACGGTGCATCTGTACAACCCCTACGTCCCTGTCGCTGACGTGCTCACCTTCCTTACCAGGTACTTTAATAAGGTTGGGAGCTGCACTGAAGTTAAAGATAATTTGGGGATCTGGACATGTAAACGCCAGTTTAAGGTAATGCTCAAGACCGACGGTAAGGGAGCCATCTTCCACCCCCATTCCAAATTCGCTATCGGGGGAAGCCGTGGCTACCTTGTCTACGCTGGGCAACCCAAACTTTGTTGCTCATGCGGCAAGTCTGGCCATGTGGCAGCCAACTGCAGCGCCGTCCTCTGCAAGAACTGCAAACAGGAAGGGCACCAGACAAAAGACTGTAAACAGGCTAAGTGCTGCAACCTGTGTGGCGAGGCAAGTCACCTCTACAAGACCTGCCCCAAACGTTGCCGTACTTATGCGCAGGCAGCCAAAGCCAACGAGGGGGAAGCAGAAGAAATGCCTCGTGTCACTCCAACCACCAAGGCCCCCAGGGAGAACAACGGGACAAAGGAGGACACAGAGAGAAACAAGGTGGAGCAAAAGATTGGGGCAACAGACGGCCAATCAACAGCACTGCCCCCTGAACCTCCCACTCCTCAGGAGAGCGAATCAACGGAGGAGGAGGAGGCAGCAGTGGGAAAGCAGCAGGGGGAGTGGCAGCTGGTGAAGAGAGCCAAAAGGAAGAAGGGGCTAAGAAGAAACCAAGCCACTTCCCAGACAAGAGGCGTCTCCTATCTATCACGGATAACAAGATCAGCAGCTATTCGGATGAAGAAGGGCCAGGGCGGCACCAACAGAAGAAGCGGCAAAACGCTAGGGAGTTGGAGGATAAGACACCCGAGCTCCAGAACATTGGAGACAATGAAGAGACCAGCGCAACCCAACTTTGCCCACAACCCAAAGAGGCCAGTGCACCACAACCCCAGGAATCTGGGAACAGTGAGGCGCTCAGCGCACCCCAGCTCCGGGAAGCCGGGAGCAGCAACGCCCCAGAGGGGGAGAGGATTGGAGAAGCTTCTCCAACAGAGGACATTTCAAACCCCGCTCTCTGCACGGACCCCCAGATGCCACCCGAGCAGAACACCGCCAATGGGGAGGTTCAGGACGCTTTCCTCAGCCCATCCAAAGTGAAGCAATTTGAGCACACTACGGGCATGAAGGAGCAGACCAAAGGTCTGGAACTCTCAGAGACAACAGGTTTGGTAAGCGACTAACTGCTTTAAAATGGGTGTAAAGATTGTATCCATAAATGTGCGTAGCATTAAATCTACTACGCGATGTGTTGCGACCTTGGACTACCTTGCCAAGGTCAAAGCTGACCTGTTGTTTCTGCAGGAGTGTGCGATACCGCACCTCAGCTCCTACAGGCAATGGTCACGATGGTGGTCCCATGGGCCATCAATCTGGTCGGGAGGAAACGACTCTCGTTCCTCCGGCCTGGGTATTCTGCTGCGGGGAGGCAACTTCACCGTCTCCCAGGTTAAGGAGGTGGTAGGCAGGCGCCTCCTCGTAGCAGACGTAATGTACAAGAATGCTCCACTCCGGTTAATTAACGTCTACGCCCCGTTTTTCAGCAGCTCCCACTGCTGCTGGCAACCTCCAGGCCAGTCATTCTGAGCGGTGACTTCAACTGCATCATCGATGCGACTGGATGATCCGGCAGGGCCGAAAGAAGATTGGACGCTACATCCAGATCCCTGATGGAAACAGTAAAGGATGCCAAGCTGCACGACGTCTTCAGCAACCCTGCAGATGGAGCGCAGTGTAGATACACCTCGTCGCGGCCTGACGGGTCCGTCTGTTCCAGGATAGATTTCCTGTTTGTGTCCCGTGCATTCGCAGTCAGATCCACCAACGTCAAGCCGGTGATCTTCTCTGACCACTGCCTCCTACTGGCTGACTGTCACTTAGAGGAAGACCAGAGGGTTGGCACGGAAGCTAAACGTGCAACTGCTAACCCCAGAGAATATTGAGGAGCTCAAGAGGGATTACAAAGGTTGGAGAACCATGAAACCCCACTTTGAGTCACTGACACACTGGTGGGAAGCGATCAAGGGAAACATCAAGAGGTTTTTCATCCTCAAAGGCACCCAGAAAGCTAGAAAGGAACAGAGGGAAATGTCCCGACTCCAGAAAAACATGCAGAATCTGCTCCGGCTGCAGTCGATGGGGGTCAATGTCAAGGAGGAACTCCAAGAGGTGAAGAGCCAGCAAGCCTCGCTCTTTGCCTCGGAGGCCTCCAAGATCATCTTCCATTCCAGAGTCCGTTCCGTGGAGCAGGACGAGACGTGCTCACGTTTCTTCTTCCAAAAGGTACACAGAGAGAGCTCTGTGATCAGCAGCCTGAAGGAAGAAGATGGCTCAGTAAAGTCATCACAGTCCGACATTTTGAGGACCAGCAAATCCTTTTATGCCGGATTGTATGACGTGAAGCCCACAGACAGCACAGCCTCCCAGTCCTTCCTGTCCTCTATCATGGAGGTCTTAGACGACAGTACACGGGAGAGTCTGGACAAAGCGCTAACTCCTGATGAACTGACTGAGGCCCTTGAGTCTTTCGAGAAGAGTAAAACTCCTGGAAGCGACGGCTTGCCGGCAGAGTTGTATTCGGCTCTGTGGGACTGGATCGGCCCGGATCTGCTAGAAGTGTACGAGAGTATGCTCCTGGCCGGCAGTATGTCAGAATCCATGAGGAAAGGCATTATCACCCTCATCTACAAGCAATACGATAGCCTACGTACAGGACAGGGGTGTGGATACCTGCCTCATCAGCCTGGATCAGGAGAAGGCCTTTGACAGAATATCGCACACCTATATGGTGGATGTGCTCTCCAAAATGGGGTTTGGGGAGAGAATTCGCAATTGGATCCAACTGCTCTACACTAACATCAGTAGTGCAGTCTCTATCAATGGGTGGGAATCAGATAGCTTTCCTATTAAATCTGGAGTCAGGCAGGGCTGCCCTCTCTTGCCTGTTCTTTTCGTGTGTTGCATAGAACCCTTTGCTGAGTCCATCAGGAAGGATCCGGGCATAAGAGGAGTGACGATCCCAGGCAGTGGAGGCACTCAGGTCAAAGCCTCCCTGTAGATGGACGATGTCGCCGTCTTCTGCTCGGATCCCCTGTCGGTGCACAGACTGATCCACATCTGCGACCAGTTCGAACTGACCTCGGGAGCCAAGGTAAATCGTGGGAAGAGCAAGGCCATGTTCTTTGGGAACTGGGCTGACCGATCCTTTGTCCCCTTCACTGTCAGGGCTGACGGCCTGAAGGTGCTGGGCATATGGTTCGGATGGACCAGGGCTCACGTTAGAAACTGGAAGGAGCGAGTGTCTATGGTGAAAAGGAAACTGTGCATGTGGGAGCGACGCTCCCTCTCCATTGCGGGTAAGAACCTGGTCATCAGGTGTGAGGCACTCTCGCTGTTGCTGTACGTGGCGCAGGTCTGGCCCATTCCACACTCTGCAGGGACACGATGTACAAGCCTCTAGATAAAGGGGGAAAAAACGTGCCCAACATCGCCCTCATACTGATGGCCACCTTTGTGTGCGGCTGCATCAAGCAGTGCGTAGACCCTCAGTATGCAAACACCAAGTGTCACTACATGCTGAGGTTCTACCTGTCCCCAGTGTTACGAAGGATGGGTCTGGCCACGTTGCCGCGGAATGCTCCAAGTAGTTGGACCACCTGTCCCTCGTGGGAAAATTTATGCAGAGAAACACCTTTGACCACAAGTCCATCAGGCAGTGGTCGGCAAGTAACGTCTTAAAGGCCCTGAGGGAAAAGGAGAGGGTGGATCCTGTGGGATGGTTCCCTGAGCAGACTGACAAAGTCATTTGGCAGAATGCCTCATCGCCAGAACTTTCCAACAAGCACCAAGACGTAGCTTGGCTGGTGGTGAGAAAGGCCCTCCCTGTAAGATCCTTCCTACATGCCAGGAGTCTCACCCCCTCTGCACGTTGCCCTCGAGGTGGCTGTGGTGGGGAAGAGACCATTGTTCACCTCTTTGTAGATTGTGTCTTTGCGAAGAAGGTCTGGAGAGAGATGCAGTGGTTTCTGTCGAGGTTCATCCTGAGCAGTTCTGTGACACAGGACTCTGTGTTCTACGGGCTGTTCCCAGGGACACACACTGAGACAAACATCAACTGCAGCTGGAGGATCATCAACTCGGTGAAAGACGCTCTTTGGTCTGCCCGAAAATTGTTGGTTTTCCAGCGCAAAGAGTTGTCCCCGACCGAGTGTTGCAGACTGGCACATTCCAAGGTCCAGGACTACGTGCTAAGGGACACAGTTAAGCTTGAAGCAGCCGCCACAAAGGCGCAATGGGGAAGGGTCGCTGCCTAAGACCTTTCTGCCACAGTGCACTGAGGGGCTGGGAACTGTAAAGAGTCCCTCAGGCTGTACAGCTTAAAATGAATGTCTGCCGATGATTGTAATATTCATTGTTTGTACTGATACACCTTGTGATTCATGTTGTAAAAGTTGAACCTGATTGTATTTTTGTAAAGGTGATTTTAAAATGGTTCGAAATGTTTTTGAAGATTTAAGAATAAAGTATATTTTTGCAAAAAAAAAGGTATACCAGAGACCCAGGGTAATGCCTTGGTGACCCGGGTTTGAATCCTGTCACGGCAGATGGTGAAATTTGAATTCAGCAAAAATCTGGAATTAAAAGTCAAACGATGACTATTGCCGATTATTGTAAAAACCCATCTAGTTCACTAATGTCCTTTAGGGAAGGAAATCTGCTGCCCTTACCTGGTCTGGCCTACAAGTGACTCCATTCCCACAGCAGTGTGGTTGACTCTTAAATGCCCTCTGAACAAGATCAATTAGGGATGGGCAGTAAATAAATGCTGGCCTAGCCAGTGGCACCCACATCCCATGAATGAATAATAAAAATAATATATAACTTCAGTATAAGCATAGAATTTTAGCAGTCAGTTCATTCTCTATATACAATAGTAAGCTTTTTAAACTTGAGTTTTCTGCTTTTTCTTCATCTTTTCTATTTATTATTTTAACTTCCTTATTTCTAATATATGCTGTGGTATAAATATTGTCATTAAGTTTTTTAAAACATATTTCTTGCCATTACACACATCCCCATCCCTACCCACTGAAGGTGTTTGCTTCTTAGTTTCATAGGTGTCAAGCACTGGCTGTTAACATATAAAACTAGATGATGAACCCTAAATTATCCAATTGGTTTATTTTAACACTGGTTTACAATGACTAGGTAAACATCCACCTTAAAATAGTAGCAATCAGTAAATCTAGACTGGAACATCATTAGGCTATTCACTTCAGGGTTATTATAGCTGAGCTCAATCCTTTGCTTACCCATTGTCCAATTCCATCAGTGCCTCTTTTCCAAAGAGAATAAGCCTTCCCTTTTCCCTTGGAACTTATATTCTGATATCTGGAATTGCCTTCACTGCCCTCCTCTGCAGCCTTCAAGGGTGCCTTGTGATTAGGTGGCCAGAACTTTGAACTCTTATCATTAGTTCACACCACTCCCCAAAGACATCAATCCGTAAATTTGCCAAAATGCTATCAATTAGAAAGTAATGCCTGAAAAAAATTGCCTCAATCAGCTCGAAATGTTAAATATTGGAAAGTACAATTGAAGAATTAGAACAAAAATGAAACTGATGCTATTAAACTGAAAAAAATACAATTCAGGGGGCCACTTTCTTCGTGAAAAAATGTTAAGCAAATGCTTTTTTATGCATGAGGAGCTCATTACATAGGTGCTCACCCAAGAGAAACAGCAAGTACACTTGAAGTTAATCACTCTATGTGAATGATGTTTGTAAAAGATACAAGATGCTATATAAAGGTAACAAATGTCAATGTAATGGAATGGAGCACATTCCATTTCAGGCAGTGTCAGGATCAAATATTCCCAGTCAGGTATCATACAGTTGCTAAACGACACCTACTGCACTCTGACAATCTACCTCAATCTTCCAATCTCAGAACACCACTCCTGTTAGATTGTAACATTGTTCTTTTTCCTACGCCAGTCACCCATGGCATCTTTCAATGAGGTTGCAATTTAACTCCCTTGATGGCTCATTGAGTAAATAGTTTAGCCATACAGATTAGAAAGACCCCTGGTTCCATGATTGTTTTGTGCTGAATTGTAGATTTCAGTCAGGCATCAGTAGTACAGGCCAGGACACATGTAGAAGTAAGGATATACCCCTAATAGTGTATACCTCCTTCTTCAAATTTACTTCACTCCTGAAATTTAAAGTCAGTTATAGATAGCCTGCCTGAAAGTTAATTGGCCTAAGGAGACTAAAATGGGCCAGACTTCTTGCTCTAGAATGCTATCCATTCGCCCCTTCTGGAAGTGCAAGTGTGTGGACATCAGGTGCAAACAGGATTTGGATCAGCAATTATGTCCATCTTACTGTGGATTAACCTGCCAGCACTGACTGCCAAATAAATGTATATAAATATTAGTCACTTTGATAAAGTACTGGTGTGTGAAATAATTCCCCAGCAAGCAGCCCAGACCTACAGGAGGGGAAGAAGATTGGTTGAGGAAATTTTTAAAAGTGTTAAATTAAGGAGAGCTTTGAGTTTTAAGTTCAGCTGTGATCCTTTGCCCCCTCCTTTAAACAACATTCTTATGCCCACTGTTTAAACTCACTGTCTAGCAAGAATGACCACAGGGACCTGATATCAGAGGGCAGCTAATGCTGCTCAGTTAAGCTGGATGTGTACCTGCTGGCAACCTGTAAAATTGATTCAGTTGTAGTATCAGGATCAGTGGGAGATCACCTGATTCAAATATTACTAGTTAGGAACTCGTGCCAGAAAGGCATTTCCCAGAAATCTGCCAGCCGACAAGATCAGGAAGTCTAGCCTCTGCTGGCATCTGCGGAGGTGCTTGGTTCTCAACCATTCCAGCACCCAGAAAGATTTTTCCAACCTCTTCAACCCCCTTGGCAAGGGAGTTAATAATATTTTTTTAATTAATTGTGTTGCCTTCAGGGTCTGGGTCACTTTGTTGACCTGGACAACACTCATGTGGCCCACTTGAGACCTTCAGGAGTTGAGTGTCTTCTCTTACTGAGCCTGCTAGTCTGCAAACATATACCAGCTTCACCCCTTTGTATCATTACCTAGTTCAGGGCAGGCGGGCCGAGCCCTGCCTCAAAATAAGGGTGCTGCAAACTCCAACATTATTTTAGGACCCAAGTCTTCTGTGTCCTGTGTGGTTTGCAGCACCTAGAGTTTCTGTGGAAGCCCACCAGAACAACAGACCAGTTTCTGGGTCTATGGCATTTTACCATTTACAGACATGTGCAGTGTCAACAAAGATTCCTTTGTACATGCTTTATTTTCACAATTATGATCCCAGTCTTTGAAATCAATGGAATTCCAGTGTTGGAAGTTTCTAATATTTTATTATAAGCAGCTCACATAGATAAACACACATTGTTTTTGACCCCCACTGTTTGTGTAGCCAGGAAGTGATGATTACTTACATACTATTAAATCCTGAGATTGATTCAATCCTACTAACAGCTGCTGTATTAGGAAGACTGAACAGTACGTTGCATGCCAATGTAAATCTTGCCCTAGTGCACTGCTTCATTCTGCACTTCTGATACATGTTTCTATATATAGTGCAGCACAGTGTTAAAGGACCTGTATTACATTAACTAGATTCCAGGCAGATGCAATTTAATATAACCAGCTGTTTCTCCTCTAGAAACAATGTCAGTTGTTAGGGCAGTTTTAATACTTTTTTGAGGAGGTCTGAAGTGCAATGAAAATATTCTTCACAATTTTGACAGAACATTCTATCTCCCATAATCACCCTCACAACAATGTGCACTCAATTGGTTTTATAGAACATAAGCTATAATGGTTTGCTGTTTAAAATTTCCTGTATTAGATGGAAGACAACTTCTCCCCAGTAACTCCATCCTAATTTTCTCCCTTTCTTTCCCAAAGACTGACATGTGATGGGTTTCCGTACCATACTGCCAGTCATTTTCAGGAACAACATCCAAATCTCATTCTTTCTATAGGAGTATTCATCAACTATTTGAACATATGGATAATAATCAAATCTGATCCTGGCTTCTTCCTGAAGTCCACACAGATAGATTCCACCAGAGTCACTAGGTAATGATTAGGAACAGAACCCTGACTAATATTTGCCTTGCCACAATTTAGTGGTTCTAAGGCCATCTATCATCATCTGTGATCAACTAGCTCACTAAAGAAAGAAGATTATGAACGTAGGAATAAGAGCATCCAGCCCCTTGAGCCATTCAATGAGATTGTGGATAATCGTTATCTTAACTCCATCTCCAACCTTGGCTGCTATCCTGTTATGCCCTTGTATAGCAAGAATCTGTCTATCTAACATTATTAATTGAAATTAAACCTGGAACCTAGTTCCACACACGGGTGTGAACACACCAATCAAGCAATTGTGGGCATTGAGGGAAAATGTCTTTTGACAGTATTTAAGTTATTTTTTGTTAATGACCTTTTTCCAGCACTGGATAATTGCTATTTTAATTCTTTTGTAAAAGCTACATTGTTGTTGAGAATTTTTGGCTTGCAAATCAGACAATAATAATTTGAATAATATATTTAAATCCAGGTTCAATTTGTACTTTGTTTTGTAGCTCAATATATTTTTTTGGTTGGGTATTTCACCCTCACTTGGAGAGTGCCTTTTGCATGTGTTATATAATAGAAACCATCTGGAGGATGTTGAAGGACTTTATGTACTCAGAGAAGGCATGGTGGGAAATATTTTGGACCCGACACAATCAGCGCACAACATGTAACAAAGAAGTGTGTCCCCCAGCCATTGATCAATATTGGATCTCAAACTACGAGCACGGTGATTATTCTCCTTTGTTTAATTGAATATTTTTGCAAGCGTTATCTTATCGCTGCCTTCGCCCCTTCGTCTGCTGCTTTTCATGTGTATGGAAAGTTACTTCTCAATCAGGAGGTCTGGAAGATCTGATTCAGTTTTGCTGATTATTACCCCTAGTGGAGCACCATATGGGCAGACCTTAAAGTGAAAAAGCAGTTACCCCATATCAAACCCTCCCACTCCTGCCTTTCACCCCTTTGATGATTCAGCTGACAGCATGGGTGTTCCATTGGAACTCCCTTCTTTTATCTTGGGAGGAAGAAGAAAGGATAAGCACAGGATAGGTACCTAGCAGTCCCTCCTAAGCTATGTGACCATGCAGCAACTCAGAAATTTCCGCACAAGTTGGCCTCTTTAATTTACCATGCTTAATCAATTTAAAAGGGTAAGCACTTAAACAAATTGTCTGCCAAAATTTAATTAGAGGGTACATTGATGCCCAGTAAAATTTGATCCAGTGGTTTACATAAACCATCTGCTATTGCCCTGCAACTGAGACTCATTGACAAGTACATGCTTACCTGTATTTGTCCAGGAATTTGCATTCAAGAGAGACTGTGCCCACATGCTGCAAACTAACTTCCAATGAAGCTCCACCACAGCTATGTCATTGCCAGGAAACAGGACCTCTTGCCACCAATCTTTGGAGAAAATAAGTGGATGTGGTGCAGAGTAATAGATGGTTATAGTTGAGATGAGTGACAGTGAAGCAGGAAGAAGGGAGTATACAAGCATTGAGGGGATCATTCAAAGTGTTATGACCGGTTCCCGGGCAAGGTTCCCCCAATTTGCTATGATCCTGGACAAGGTACTCCCGGGTGAGGAGGGATAAACTGGCTTCCCTTCTTTATTCAACACCCTCGGTTGGTCACAACAACTTTAATTTAAAAAGGATCCCTTCCCTTGTGGATACCTTATCCCAGTCCAAATGAATTTATGTTTTAAAAGGAGCCAATTTGCAGAGGCTTTCTTGAATCAAAGAAAGAGTGAGTTTATTAGTTACTAAAAAGTGAGAAAAAACAATAAAATGCAACACATACACACACACAGATTAAGAGTGAGAAGTGAGTCCAGGGATAAAAGTTTAAAAGAAATACGAATTAGTCTTTGGCTGGTCCATAAGGAGTAGATGGTGATAGTTGCAGCCGTTAAGTTGGATGATTCCGGTAGAGCTGACTTTGGGCAGTTGAACAGTTGGTTTGAAGATTCTTGGTCCTGCAGGTTAGCTGAAAGGATTTGTGCTGTTTCCTTTTGACTGTGGTTTTGCTGACTTGTGACTTGCTTCCAGCAATCAGAGAGACAGAGACTTTTTTAACTTGGAAACGCAGGGATGCCTCGTTGATGTTCTTCAGCTGTAACTTTTGCAGCACACCCTTGCACATCAGGCCTGGAACACCAAAACTACCACACAGAACTAGGGTTGCAGTTGGCTTTTTAACTCTTTTTCTTGTGTAATCCTTGAAAGGGAAAAAAAAACAAACATATCTTTCGCCCAGATCTGCTTTCCTTTCAACTCACATCATGTCCACAGTCTGGGATATAATTCACAGGAGATGGTTTCTGCTAAGATAGTAATCAGCCTTCATTATCTCCACAACCACAGAAGATTACAGTTCAGTTTTTGCATTGCATCATTTCCTTTGAAGTGCCTCTGTATGAAATAGGCCTTGACACCTTTTTTAGTGCAACATTTGGACTAGTTGGTCAAGTGTAATCCACATAGGAATTTTCCAGCATGTGGTTACTTTACAGTCTCAGCCAATTTTTGCTTGTATGTCCTTTATTTAAAAAAAACATGTCTTACATAAAAGTTCAATATGTCTGTAAGTAATTTGGGGCTATGATCTATGGTCATGACAAAAGGAGGAGGTGTGGAAGAGGGCTAAAGCTAGGAAAGGAAAGTGATAGGTGGGAAATATACGATAGGGAATATAATGGGAGCAAAAGGTGGGGAGACACATGAGTAATTGGGAGACAGAAGGAGGAGGAATGTTCTGAGGGCCACATTTCCCTTTAACTTCAACCCAAATGCAGATATTGGTGGCTCCATTTCCCTCACACCATGCTACCACCTTCATGCCTCCTGCTGGAAGCAGAAACATAGAAACTAGGAGCATGAGTAGGTCATTTGACCCTTCGAGTCTGCTCCACCGTTCAACATGATCATGTCTGATCCTCTATCTCAACGCCATATTTCCACTTTCTCTCCATACCCCTTGATGCCCCTAATATCCAAAACATTATCTATTTCTTTCTTGAATATATTCAGTGAACCGGCCTCCACAGCCTTCTGTGGTAGAGAATTCTACAGACTGACCACCCTCTGAGTGAAGAAATGTTTCCTTATCTCAGTCGTAAATGGCCTGCCCCATATCCTGAGACTGTGGCCCCTGGTTGTAGACTCCCCAACCAGGGTAAACATCCTCCCTGCATCGAGTCTGTCTAGCCCTGTTAGAATTTTATGCTTTTCAGCCAGATCCCCTCTCATTCTTCTAAACTCTAGTGAATACAGGCCCAGTCGAACCAATCTCTCCTCATACAACAGTACTGCCATAGCCAGAACATTCGCTGCACTCCCTCTATGGCAAGAATATCCTTTCTTAGGTAGGGAGACCAAAACTGCATGCAATACTCCAGGCATGGTCTCACCAAGGCCTTGTATAACTGCAGTAAGATATCCCTACTTCTGAACTCAAATCCTTTTGCAATGAAGGCCAACATACTATTTGCCTTCCTAATTGCTTGCTGCATTTGCCTGTTTACTTTCATTGACTGGTGTACAAGAACACCCATGTCCCTTTGTACATCCATTTTTCCCAATATAAAAAGAGGAAACACTTGCATTTATATAATGCCTTTCATGACCACTGGACATGTAACACTTCAGCCAATGAAGTACTTTTTGAAATGTCACTGTTGTAATGTAGAAAATGTGGCAGCCAATATGTGCACAGTAAACTTCCACAAACAGCAATGTGATAATGCCCAGTTAATTTGATTTTCTGATGTTGATTGAGGGATAAATATTGATCAGGACATTAGGGATAACCTCTTCAAAATAGCATCATGAGATCTTTTACATCCATCCAAGCAGGCTGTGGGACCTTGGTTAACGTCCCATCCGAAAATCAGCACTTCCCTCAGTACTGCACTGGACAATCTTTGATTTTTGTACTCAAGCCTTGGGCTAGGATTTTCCGTGCCCACTGGGGTCAGGTGTGTTCGGGCGTGAGCGGACAATATAGAGAGAAGGCCAAAAATCGGTTCATGGCGTCGTGAAACCAGCTGTGTGGGGCACATGTTGATCTGTGCAAGCTGCCTCAAGATGATGAGGGCTGAGGAGGCAGTCTCCAGAGGAGATGAGGCCAGATGGACATGTGAGGGTATGTGTATGAGAATGGGTGGTGATGTCCCTTGAGCTGGCACTGAGTGTGTTGCCATTGAATATGTGATAGGCTTGAGTGTGTGAGTTTAGAGTGATGAGATGGTTGCCTTACTCTGGCGGCACGGATGAGATCATTCATCCTCTATCTGCATTGGATGGCCAACCTCTTCCGTGCAGCATTGGCACTGATCACCACTGTCATCGAACCGGAGTGGTAATGTAGATGCCCCTCCTGTGGCCAGAGCAGGGGTAGAGGACATCACAGCAGGCATCCACAGCATCCAAAAGCACTTAAGGGCTGCAGTCTTCTTGCCTTTCAGGGCCATGTCTTCTTTGCTGCAGCCGCTGTACTTTAAACGTGTTGCCTGGCGTGATGAAGCAGTGATGTGATGGCATGGCAGGCGAATTGGAGCCCACCCACCATCAAAACAGCATGTATCCCGGGAATGCATAATTAACTCTACAGGTTTGGGAATATAAGACCTGAAAAGCCGCCAATGCGACCAGCGGGTAAAATGTGATTTTTCCCGCCTGCTCCCACACTTTAGTGCGAACCTGGGATGATTCCGCCCTTGGATTGGGACTTGAACCCAGAACATTGTGACTTAGAGGAGAGAGTGCTAGCTGCTGAGCTATGACTGGCACGAGAGCAGAGATAGGAGCAACAACAGCAGCTGAGGTCAAAAAGAAGGGAAAATGAGGGAAGCACATACGAGAGAGAGTGAGACTGAAGCACACAGTGAGAAACAACAACACAAATACATCAGGAACATGTAGAGACTATGGGCCCAATTTTATCTGTGCAAGTGGTTAAGCTTTGAATGTGTTAAAATTGAGCCTTATATCCTCTAACTTATGTTAAGTGTCACTAGAAAGCAACTAATATCTACTCTGTGTCTGTTTCATTTATGTGCTGATTAAGAAATGCAGTACTCTTAAATTTGAAACAAAAATAAAAAATGCTGGAAAAAGTCAGCAGATCTGACAGCATCTGTGGAGAGAAAGACAGAGTTAACGTTTTGAGTCTGTATGACTCTTCTTCAGAGCTAAAGGGAAGTAGAAATGTGGTGAAATATATACGGTTAAGCTGGAATGAAGGCCAGCGATAGGTGGAGGCAAAGGAGAGATTGAGAAAGATGTCATAAACAAAAGGTCAAAGGGTTGTTAACAGTGGTGGTGCTGGCTAAAGGAGTTGCTAATGGTGACATAAAGAGTGGAAAGCAGAATGTGATAATGGCAAGATCAGAGTAAGCACTCTGGAAAGTGACAGATGGCCCTAATGGGCATGGGGTCAGGGGAGGGGATGGTGGTGGGACAAAAGATCAGAAGCTAAAAGCTGGGGATGAAACAATGAATATAATTGGAAATAATTTTTTTTAAATAATGAAAATAAGTGGGGGAAAAAATTAAAATTAAAAAATAAAACTGAATATAGGAAAAGGGGGTCAAAAAGTGATGGGGATGGAGGTGAGAGTTCATTGTCCGAAGTTGCTGAACTCAGTGTTAAGTCCGGAAGGCTGTAGAGCACCTAATCAGAAGATGAGGTGCTGTTCCTTCAGTTTGCGTTGAGCTCTACTGGAACATTGCAGCAGGCCAAGGACGGACATGTGGGCACGAGAGCAGGATGGTGCGTTAAAATGGCAAGCGACAGGAAGGTCTGGGTCATGCTTGCAGACAGACTGAAGGTGTTCTGGGTGTTCCGCAAAGCACTCACCTAGTTTGGGTTTGGTCTCTCCAATTTAGAGGATACTGCATTGGGAGCAGCGAATGCAGTAGACCAAATTGAGGGAAGTGCAAGTGAAGTGCTGCTTCACTTGAAAGGAGTGTTTGGGTCCTTGGATGGTGTGGAGGAGGGAAGTAAAAGGGCAGGTGTTGCACCTTCTGCGATTGCATGGGAAGGTGCCGTGGGAGGGGGTTAAGGTGTAGGGGGTGATGGAGGAGTGGACCAGGGTGTCCCGGAGGGAACAGTCACTGTGGAATGCCGACGGGGGTTGGGGGGAGGAGGGGGGGTGGTGGGGTGGGCGGGGGGGGGTGCGGGGGGTGGGTGGTGAAGGAAAGATGTGGCAGTGTCATCTTGCTGGTGTTGGCGGAAATGGCGGAGGATGATCTTTTGAATGCGGAGGCTAGTGGAGTGAAAAGTGAGGACAAGGGGGACCCTATCATGGTTCTGGGAGAGAGGGAAAGGTGTGAGGGCAGAGGCGCGGGAGATGGGTTGGACACGGTTGAGGGCCATGCAATGTTCCGGCGAAGCTCAACCAAACTGGAGGAACAGCACCTGATCTTCTGAATAGGCACTTTACAGCCTTCCAGACTTAATGTTGAGTTCAACAACTTCAGACCATGAACTCTTTCCTCCATCCTCACTCCTTTTTGATCCCCCCTTTTTTCTATATTCATTTTTATTTTTAAATATTTATTTATTTCCCCCCATTTATTTTCATTATTATTATTTTTAAAATTTATTTCCATTTTATTCATTGTTTCATCCCCAGCTTTTAGCCTCTTTGATCTTTTTTCCCACCACCATCCACTTCCCCCACCCCACCCCCACTAGGGCCATCTGTCACTTCCCAAAGTGCTTACCCTGGTCCTGCCATTATCACATTCTGCTTTCCGCTTTTTATGTCACCATTAGCTCCTCCTTTAGCCAGCACCACCACTGTTAACAACCCTTTGACCTTTTGTTTATGACATCTTTCGCAATCTCTCCTTTGCCTCCACCTATCGCTGGCCTTCTATCCAGCTTCACCTGTTCCACCCCCCTTCAACAGTATATATTTCACCACTTTAGTTCTGAAGAAGAGTCATACAGACTTGAAACATTAACTCTGTCTTTCTCTCCACAGATGCTGTCAGACCTGCTGAGTTTTTTCAGCATTTTTTGTTTTTGTTTCAGATTTCCAGCACCCACAGTATTTTGCCTTACTCTTAAATTTGGATAGGTGAGACCCAACAAAGCGGGATCATTTTGTCCTTGCCCTTTTGGTTATTTTTGTTTTGCTGGTACATTACAATTCAATCGACTTTATTCTCCTGTACAAGCGCCTTTCAACTCTATCAGTTATGGTGACAGCTTACAGTACAGCACAGGATACATGTTACTATAAACAGATAGGTGCAGAATATTCCTGTTGGCTCTCACGCACATTCTCCTAGGCTGATACACCTGCTTTCCCCTTCATACTGGTGATTGCCAAGTAACCTGAGATCTAATAGTGCTGCTACAGCAAAAGCTTTAGCAGATTTACTGTTTAAATACAGGATACATTGAATTTTAAGCTTCCCTTTGCAGATTGATATTGTGTTTTTGCAGTGTTGTGCAGCAACTTTGGCATTTACCCTGCACGATGTGGAATTTTAATTCTTGTTACAGCCCTTTGTGAGTCTTCTGGCACCTTCCTGATTTGTACATCCCTATTTTGTATTAGTTGTGGTGCTGGGGAGCTGGTAAAATGGTATATCTCTGGTTTTTCCAACTGCAAGCTGTGTTTGTGCGGCTGCATTCTACAGAAATGCATTTTGTAACATTGCATTGTTCTGCCATCAGGGGATGCCACAATTAAGTTTTCTGTGTGGGTTGGCATCACTGTGTGCTTTATAGTTGCATCACCAAAGGTGCTGTGTTTCACATAAAATGGTAAACTGAGGTCCTATCTACCATTCCAAGGTAAATGTAAAAGACCCCATGGTGCAATTAAGAGGAGAGTAGGGAGTTTTTCCAAGGTCTTGGCCAATGTTCCCCCTCAAGCAAAATCCTAAAAAAACAGTCGAAGAATGATGGAGGACAGCAGGAGGCCATTTGACCTGTTGTGCCTGTGCCAGCTCCTTGCAAGAGCTATCCAATTAGTCTTGCTCCCCTGCCTTTTCCCCATAGCCCCGCAAATTTTCCCTTCAAGTATTTGTCCAATTTCTTATTAAAAGTTACTATAGAATTTGCTTCCCAATCTGGCAGATCACAACAATGCTCAGTGTTAAAAAACATCTTGCCTCTGGCGTTTTTGCCAATGACTTTAAAATTAATGTGGTTATTAATTCATTTGGCATTTGTGAAATCTTGCAGAGCACAAATTTGCCATTGTATTTGCCTATAAGGCAGTGTCTGCATTTATTCATAGAAGTCACAGCATGGAAGGCCATTGTGCCTCATCAATGTTCGTGTTTCTCTTACTTGCGAGCAAATTCAATTCACGGTGAAATGCTTTCAGCATCCTAAGGACATAAAACTCAGCAGGGAAATTGAGTTCTTTCTACTTTTTTTGATCAGGAAACAGAATTCACTAAGACATTACTGAACACAATTAAGTCAAAGTGAGATTATTCTAAATGCAGCACCTATCCAGCCGCTTTGGGCTAATTCTATAAAAGAAGTGCATCATGAGAATTATAGCTCCACTGGAGGAAGGTGGAAATTACAATTCCCAGAATGTATTTTACAAAGCAGAAACTGTTGCTCTGGATTAGTGATATCAAAGGTTCTGTTTCAGGATTCAGGAACTTATGGACAATGCTGTAACATCTCTTATCCTTGTTATTACTTTTATGTTCAGGTTGTGTCTGTTGTGTCACACCTTTCAAAAGCTCTACACCTCTAAATTAGGATTGCCAACCCTCTCGGAATACCCGGGAGTCTCCCGGAATGGGTGATCAATCTCCTGGATGCTGCTGCTGGCAAACCGGGGGAAGATGATTTCCAAGCTCCAATTTGCGCCTGAAATGAACAACAATCAATAGCCCAAATCTCTCTCTCTGAGCAGAAAAGCTGCGGAGTTCGTTGCTGATGGCCCAAAACATCTGCACCTATCTTGATCATAGGCGACAGTGAAAACTCCCTGCTCTCCCTGCAGCAGGGCCTGGCTTCAAGACAGGCAGCGAGGGCTTCCAGTTTTGCCAGTGAAGCCAGGCCGCCTTTGACATCACAAGCTGAGGTTAGTCTTCAGCTCAATGATTGAGGCCAGTCACTGACAGGTAAGTTTTTTAAATGAATTTTAATATTTTCAAACAGTTACCATATTTTTAAAACTGTTATAAAGTTTTAAATACTGTTAACACAGTTTTTAAAAATTTGCTGGAGTCTATCACTCAGACATTAATACCACCCTGCTCCTCTCCTAACACTCCTGGCTTCTCTCTCTACCAACTCCCACCCCCACCACAGCACCCTTGGTTCCTCTCCCCTCCCACCCTAGCATCCCCAGCTCCCCTGCTCCCCAGAACCCCATTGGATCTTTCCTCCCAAAACCCCCAGCTCCTCTCCTCCAGAACCCCTTGCTCCTCTACCCCTAGCTCCTCTCCTCCTGTCACTCCCAGCTCCTCTTCCCCCTCCCCCCAGAACCCCCAGCTCCTATGGCTGCCTCCCCTCCAGCCTCCCCCCCAAACACCCCCGTCACTCCACTCTGGCTCTCTCGCCCCCCCATCCCCCTCCCACCACCACACTCACTCCAGTCTGGCTCTCTCGGCTCCTCCATCTTGCTGATATCAGAAACTGCACTTGATAAAGGGGATAAATGCTCTGAGGCTGAGGAGCTGCAGTTTTACAGTTAGTGGGGCGCTGTGCTCAGATTTTTGGGCCACACCCAGGGAACCCTCCCACACCCACCTCCACCCCGGGACCCCAAGGCCAGAGCCAAGGAAATACACAAATTGACGAGTGCTCATTCACTTGTAAAAACATGCTGTGTACAGTAATCTCAAAATAGCCCTTATCACCACAGTAGGAAACCCTCAGTGTGTCTATGCTGAAAAGCGGTTCCAGCACTGCGGTTCAGATCCCCAACTCACTTTCTGCCTGGTTTATATTAACCTGGGCAATTAATATTGCATTAACTGTCTTGAACATTTTCAAAACGAGCAATATAATGTGCACAAAACTCTGCAGACCCAGGATGCCAGGTGCCAGGTGGATAGAGAGGGCTGGTGGCACCGCAGAATATTGCTTTGGAAAATATTGTCCATCGATCTAGCATTGAAATAACACTTGCAGCAATGCGCTAGAGCACTTTACAGGATTAGATATTGATTGATGGAATGACAGTTTTTATTCGTGTGCATATTTGTGTCTCCTTTATTAATCCCCTTTCACTCTGCACATGGATTGATGTATTAATCTCTCTGAATATATATTTAAAAGTGTTGTAAGGTAAAATAAAATTCTAAGACTTGGTTATCATTTATGTTAAGGACAATTCATTTGCATTTAGTTTGAACTTATCCTTTTGCTTCTCTCACATACTTTGTTTCACAAATTCAGAACATCAAATAAAATGAGTAGAATTACTGTAACATTGCTAAGTATAATTGAAAAATAATTTATTGGAACACTGGCTAATAGATCTTGCTGTGGAAAACAATTAAATTTTTTATATTTATATATAATATATATATATATATATATATACACCCAGCTGTATACAAACACATACAGGTCCTTCTCATCTATACCGCCATTCTTACTATCAGATCCCCAACAGGCTTTGTAAGTGTTATTTTTAGTTTTAATTCAACCACCAAGTGAGACTACCACATAGCAACAATAAGTGTCAAAAGCAGTGAATTAAGGGCCAGAATTTTTCATTTGTTGGGCAAGCATCCTGATGTCATCGCACACTTGCACGATACTTGGTCAGCGGGCAACAGCGGGAGCCGGCAGCACGCCCCCTGACAATTAACAGGCCTAATAAGGCCATTAAAGTACCAGTTGAATTAAATTTTTCGCTGCCCGTCTAATCTCACAGTTGGCAGGCAGGCGAAAAGGGCAAGCGGCCTTTGGATTTTTTAGGAAACCTCATTCACGGGCAGGATGAGTTTCTAACAGCTATAAAAAATTAAATAAAAATTTTAACAATTCATTAATAGCATGTCCCTGCTCATGTAACTGATTCGCATGAGGGGACATGTTTTCTTAACATTTTAAAATTCTTTATTTTTGATTTTTTTACTCTGAGGCAGCTCTGTGCTTCAGGGAGCTTTTCCTGCACACACTCGCGCACATGCACGAAGTTCCCCGCTCGTCCTCCTCCCCCACCCCCACACAGGCAGCACACATTTCAAGCTGGGCGGGCCTTATTTGCCCCGCCAGCATGAAATCGTAGTTGGCTTCCTGACCGCTCCCGCCCCCACCAAGCCCACCAAGATGAGGGCAAAGTCCTGGCCAAGGAGTCCGACAGTAAACAAGCCTATGGGGAATGTTCAGGGTACAAAGATTTGAAAGCAAAATTTGTTTTTGGAAAACAGTTGCTGCCTTGGTGCTGATGCAAATGGAGGGCAGGTGATGGATAACTCCTAGGAACTTGCAGGCTCAATCAGAACTGACCAAAGGGTTTGCAGAAGGTAGGGATTTCAGGACAGCTTCACCTGAACTGTCCTTGTAAATCCAGTTTCAATCTGTTGAAACAAACATTGGAATAGACATTTAGAATGTGGAAGAGTTCCAAACATCGAATAAACGAAATTACTCCTGGTTTGTGGAAAGGTTGATGTGGGAGCTGATATAAACTATGTCGTTACTAGTAACATATCAACTATAAAATTCACCATACTTAACACGTATCCTTTACAAATAATACTCAATCTAAAAATAGCATAGACCGGGATTTTCCAGTGTCGAGCGTGTTCGGTGGTGTGAGTGGACAATATGGTGTGATCAGTTTCACGACAGCGTGAAACCAGTTCGTGATTGTTCACTCAGCCCACCGATGATAGGCTGCCTTCTCCACAATCAGACGTCCGAAACACCATTGTTCTACAAAGGCATATCATTATTATACCTGCCTGCCAGAATCATCCCCCACTGCTGGATCGTCCGCCCACGTCACTGGGAAAACACGACGTGTTTCACAACAGCACATAAGCAATGTGCACCTGGAGGCCTGCACTTTGCTCGGTACTTCAAGGTTTGTTTGCCTACCTTGCTTCAGGCAGCACTCGTCATCAGTGGCAGGCTTCACAGGCAGCACACCTCACTTTTAGGGAGGCTCATGGGCAGGTCTCTACCTTCCAGATCAGCCATATGTGGGTGGCTTTTCGATGGCTGCAGAGTTAGGGCTTGCTTGGCGAATTGAAAGAAGTGGCCTCAGGCAAGGGAAGAGGCTACAGGACAAGGCTGTACTGGGGAAAGAGGGTAGCCCAGGGTGTATGTGGGGACACATGTTGGTCTGTGCAAGTGTCCTCAAGATGGTGACGGCTGAGGAGCCAGTCTCCAGAGGAGATGAGGCCAGATGGACATGTGAGAGTATGTGTATGAGAATGAGTAGTGATGTCCTTTGAGCTGGCACTGAGTGAGATGCCAGTGAATATGTGATGAGCTTGAGTGTGTGAGTTCAGAGTGATGAGATGGTTGCCGTACCCTGGCTGCACGATGAGATCATTCATCCTCTATCTGCATTGGATGGCCAACCTCTTCTGCGCAGCATTGGCGCTGATCATCACTGCCACCGCCTACCAAGCCTGGTTGGTCATGCCGCTGCCCATCCTGCGGCCAGAGCAGGGGTAGAGGACATCACTGCGTCCAAAAGGCTTTCCAGTGACGGATTACTAAACCTGGGGGCTGCAGTCTTTTTGCCTTTCATGGACATTTTACCTGCAGTAGTTGTGGGCGAGAAGCACTGAGATGTGAGCGCGCGGCTGGACTTTTTATATGGTGTCTGGCTTGATGAAGTGGTGAGCTGATGGTGTGGCGGGCAAATGAGTGCCTGCCTGCCATCAAAGTGGCGTGTTTCCTGGGAATGAATATCTAATGGGGCGGGTTCGGGAAGTACTACATGAAAACCTGCCATTGCGGCTGACAAGTAAAATGTTGTTTTACCCGCCCGCTACCAAACTCAGTGCAAATCTGGGACAATTCTGACCATTGCAACCTAAATATTATGTGCAATATTCCCAAAGTTGCAGCCACCAGTTTAAAAAGAGAAACTGCTTTTTTATAAATTACTGCATTTAAAGCGCGTTTACATTTGCACATATATATATATTCCTACAAACATAAGGAACTTTAGCTGGAGAAATGTTTTTAAAATTGTATAACTCAATATCCTGCACAATACCTTGCACATTTGATGCTTATTACATTTGAAGAGCTGAAGAAAATGTTAAGAGACATTTGCTTTTGTGGGGTTTTACATATAGCTTATATCTGTTTGATTTTAGTAATAATCATAGTGTGTTATCACTAGCAGTCTACCTTGTGATCAAGGGACTGTGGAAAAATGCTGTGATCAATCCAAATCTTGAGTGACAATGAGAGTTACAGTTTCCCTGTATTCACTAATCATTCAGCCAAAATTCAGCGCTGGACTTTTGTAACCAGAATGAATCCTTTCACAAGCCCACCAACTCCATGGTGTTTTTCTTGTCATTACGGGTCGCTGTTACCCCTCACGCAATGGGCATCTCTAACCCCAGTACTGCCTCAACACCTTAACCAGAACCCCTGCTCCTTAAACTTTGAAACTTATTCATTTTGGATCCCCCCTCTCATTTGGTGGCCCTATGCCACGGGCATGGTGTGTTTCATTGTAAATCCACCCCTGGGCAGGGATGGGAGGGTGGGGTAAGGGGACCAGGAGATGTTAGGCAGTGGGGGTGATGTCGGATTTGGAGTGGGGTCAGGGGAATCATGAAAAATGTGTTTATTTACAACAGCCATCTATTTATGTTGTGGATGGGGTATAAGCATTTGGAGGGCTGACTGCTTGATTTACGCCTGTGATTAACAGTCCTAACTTTTTGCATGGAAGAGTCCATGTAAGTTGGGGGCAAACAGGCAAAGCTTTTGGAATAAATGGTCCCTGCCGCCTTAAGAATAGGAGCCCATTCAAGTGTACCACAATTTCTGGATTTCAGTGTAAGTGAGTTTGCTGGAAGTTGCGAAGCAGTTGCATCCCTCAATAGCACAATCTTCTTACCATTCACCGCTATTGAGGAAGAAGAATTTAGGCCAATGTTTCAATTACAAATTCTTCAAGAGTTTTGCTTCTTTATCTGTTTTTGTTGCATTAGTTTCAATGTCTGAAAAACGCTTTTGAAGAAAAACGGTAAAGGTCCTTGTGCATATGCAGTCTCGATGTACCATTAATCACCTATAAGATGCATGCAAGCTTTTCTTAAAAAAATGTAACTATAATAGAAGATCACACTACTCTAAGGCTTGCTCTGATATGATCACTCATATTTCAACACTAAATCCACTGAGAATACTGAACGTTTTATAATCTGTTTCACCAGTTTCATTTCTCCTCATAAATCTGTTGGCAAGGAGCTGACCGTGACTAGTGAGCTGAGCCAATAGATTTATTATTTATGGGTGACTTTGCTGGTAGAGTATGTGCTCTGGACTTCATTGTCAAATAGCATCACCAATGCTATCATCCATTAAGTAATCCAATAAAACTACACAGCATTTACTGGGAAATATGCTTATGCAGACATACATTTGCAGGCTGCAGCGAATGTCAAGTGGCTGAATATCAACTGACTGACTATCAGGATTAGATCCAACTAAAGTTGTCAACCCTGCTCTAAATGTAGCCTGAGAAGTACCATGGCTCAAAAATATCAAGTCACAAGGCTGATCTTCCTTTCTTGGAAGTCTGGGTGCAGGGTGCACTGAAAATATGCTCTACTGAGGCCCAGAGTTAAAATAAAGGAAGCACCAGATGAGCACTCTATGGGGTGCAGTGTGCTCTCAGCCATGAAGACCAAGAAAAAGAATTGATGTTTCCTCAGCCTTCAAGGTGCCAGACCATTAAAGAGCCAGAAATAGTTGAAGTCCCAGGAAAGAGCCAGAATGATTTGTTGTTTTCAGGTAATGCAGATACTCATGAAGAAATACTAAAATATACTGTGTAGCCTAGAACAAAAAAACATTTTTATAAAATAAATAACTGAATATAAAGTTTGAGGAGGTAAGGGCAAGCTTACATATATCTTAAGCAAGTTTTATAAAGTGTAAACATATTCCAAATATTGTCCTGCATTTTTATTTATCATTAAGCTATGTAATATTTCTATCTTATGTCAGTGATATGACAAGAACATAAGAAATAGGAGCAAGAATTGGTCATATGGCCCCTTAACCTGCTCCACCATTCAGCATGATCATGGCTGATCATTGGCCTTAACTCCACTTTCCTGAATCCTCCTTGATTCCCTGAGAAACCAAAAATCTGTCTATCTCAGCCTTAAATATATTCAATAATGGAGCATCCAAAACCTTTAGGGGTGGGGGGGGAGAGAAATTCAAAGATGCACAACCCTTTGAGTGAAGAAATGTCTTTTAATCTCAGATCTATATATTACTTCAGCAAATTTATTGCCTTGAACAATTGCTGAACCACCATTTGGCCTGTAGCAGGTTTGCAGTAAACATAAGGAACTGCATTCTATGTCTCAGACTACCAGTGAACAATTTCCATTATATAATAAAAAAAAAACCCCACTAGAGCTATACCTTGAGTGCCCTACCATCCATTCTTAATTAGCACATTCGTTTAGATAACATCACCAACTTTAACTCTAACACCTATGTGTTCTATTGTACTATTGTCGTTGACATCTTTTGATGATCTGCTTCTATCACTGCTTGTTTGTCCTTACAACCACACCACCCCCCCCCCCACCTCTCTGTCTCTCTATCTCTCCGCCTCCCACACACACACCTTAAACCAGCTTATATTTCAACTCTTTCTTGGACTCGAATTTAAGTTCTATCGAAGGGTCATGAGGACTTGAAACGTCAACTCTTTTCTTCTCCGCCGATGCTGCCAGACCTGCTGAGTTTTTCCAGGTAATTCTGTTTTTGTTTTGGATTTCCAGCATCCGCAGTTTTTTTGTTTTTATCTCTGTGTTTAATTGACTGCCACTGCTCTTCAAGAAATGCCTACCTCCTTGAAGAAGTTCTGTTCCTCTCTGCGACAAGATTTCCGTATCTCTCTGTTGTCTTGCTCACCTTCGTTGCTTTCCATTTCCCTCCTAGTGTTTGACAAGGTGTTTACTAAAACCCGCTTTCACAGCCATATCTCCTTTCTCAGTGACTGTCCCCGTCTCCGACTTACCCCACGTGGATTTCAACTGAAATTCCACCCCTCATGTTTCGAACCCACCCAGGATTACAGGTATCTCCGGGACATAAAACATTTCTCAGACTGCTGTTCCCGTCACATTCTGAAATCCACACTCAGTGCCATGCGCCGCCATATGAACACACTCGACCTCTCCCTCCAGCAGCACCGCCGTACCCTTTTTCAAAGCTGCGCGTGCCCCCAGTTTCATTTTATCCTTCGGCTCATCCGACGCCTCAACAAGAAACTTTTTCTCTTTCTCTCAAGTGCTAAGGAACGCAAGCTCCAACAACTCATCGACACCAACACCCATCTAGGACCCTCCACCCCTGCCTGTCCCTCCGTCCCCACCCTTTCTTCCAATCCTAACCCCAGCCGTGTATTCACTATACCCCCTGACCTTCCCCTCTACGATGCTGAACGTTCAGTGCTCAGCAAAGGACTTAGTTTCATACCCTTACACCCTCACCTCAATGAATTTCGGGCTCGGCATGATACTGAACTCTTCTTCCGCCGTCTTCGTCTCCGGGCTCACTTCTTTGGGCAGGAGTCCTCTCCCAGTTCAACGGATCCTTTTACCCATCTCCAATATTCTCCCTCCACCTGGACCCCTCCCTCTGGATTCTGACCTTCTCTCGATCTTTTCATTGAGAACTGTCGGCGCGACATTAGTCATCTCAATTTCTCTGCTCCTCTCACCCATTCTAACCTGTCTCTCTCTGAACTTACTGCACTCCATTCTCTCAGGTCCAACCCTGACATTGTCATCAAACCCGCTGACAAGGGTGGTGCTGTTGTTGTCTGGCGCACTGACCTCTACCTCGCGGAAGCTGAGCATCAACTCGCAGACACTTCCTCCTACCTCTCCCTGGACCATGACCCCACCACTGAACATCAAGCCATTGTTTCCAGGACTGTCAGTGACCTCATCTCCTCTGGGGATCTCCCTCCCACAGCTTCCAACCTGATAGTCGCCCAACCTCAGACGGCCCGCTTCTATCTCCTACCCAAAATCCACAAACAGAACTGCCCCGGTAGACCGATCGTCTCAGCTTGCTCCTGCCCCACAGAACTCATTTCTCGTTATCTTGACTCCCTTCTCTCTCCCCTTGTCCAGTCCCTTCCCACCTACATCCGTGATTCCTCTGACACCTTAAGTCACATCAACAATTTCCAGTTCCCTGGCCCCAACCGCTTCCTCTTCACCATGGACGTCCAATCCCTCTACACCTCCATCCCCCACCAGGATGGTCTGAGGGCACTTAGCTTCTTCCTCGAACAGAGGCCCGAACAATCCCCATCCACCACTACTCTCCTCCGTCTGGCTGAACTTGTTCTCACGCTGAACAATTTCTCCTTCAACTCCTCTCACTTCCTCCAAATAAAAGGTGTGGCTATGGGTACCCGCATGGGCCCCAGCTATGCCTGTCTCTTTATGGGGTATGTGGAACATTCCTTGTTGCAGTCCTACTCCGGCCCCCTTCCACAACTCTTTCTCCGATGATTACTTCGGTGCCGCTTCATGCTCTCGTCGGGACTTGGAAAAATTTATTAATTTTGCTTCCAATCTCCACCCCTCCATCATTTTCACGTGGTCCATCTCTGACACTTCCCTTCCCTTCCTTGAACTCTCTGTCTCAATCTCTGGTGATAGACTGTCCACCAATATCCATTACAAACCCACCGACTCCCACAGCTATCTCGACTACAGCTCCTCACACCCCGCTTCCTGTAAGGACTCCATCCCATTCTCTCAGTTCCTTCGCCTCCGTCGCATCTGTTCCGATGATGCTACATTCAAAAACAGTTCCTCTGACATGTCCTCCTTCTTCCTTAACCGAGGTTTTCCACCCACGGTCGTTGACAGGGCCCTCAACCGTGTCCGGCCCATCTCCCGCGCATCCGCCCTCAGGCCTTCTCTTCCCTCCCAGAAACATGATAGGGTCCCCCTTGTCCTCAGTTATCACCCCACCAGCCTCCGCATTCAAAGGATCATCCTCCGCCATTTCCGCCAACTCCAGCATGATGCCACCACCAAACACATCTTCCCTTCACCCCCCTTATCGGCATTCCGTAGGGATCGCTCCCTCCGGGACACCCTGATCCACTCCTCCATCACCCCCTACTCCTCAACCCCCTCCTATGGCACCACGCCATGCCCACGCAAAAGATGCAACACCTGCCCCTTCACTTCCTCTCTCCTCACCGTCCAAGGACCCAAACACTCCTTTCAAGTGAAGCAGCATTTCACTTGCATTTCCCCCAACTTAGTCTACTGCATTCGTTGCTCCCAATGTGGTCTCCTCTACATTGGAGAGACCAAACGTAAACTGGGCGACCGCTTTGCAGAACACTTGCGGTCTGTCCGCAAGAATGACCCAAACCTCCCTGTCGCTTGCCATTTTAACACTCCACCCTGCTCTCTTACCCACATGTCTGTCCTTGGCTTGCTGCATTGTTCCAGTGAAGCCCAACGCAAACTAGAGGAACAACACCTCATCTTCCGACTAGGGACTTTACAGCCTTCTGGACTGAATATTGAATTCAACAACTTTAGGTCGTAAGCTCCTTCCCCCATCCCCACCCCCTTTCTGTTTCCCCCTTCCCTTTTTTTTTCCCCAATAAATTATAACGATTTTCCTTTTCCCACCTATTTCCATTATATAATAAAAAAAAACCCCCACTAGAGCTATACCTTGGGTGCCCTACCATCCATTCTTAATTAGCACATTCGTTTAGATAACATCACCAACTTTAACTCTAACACCTATGTGTTCTATTGTACTATTGTCGTTGACATCTTTTGATGATCTGCTTCTATCACTGCTTGTTTGTCCTTACAACCACACCCCCCCCCCCCCTCCACCTCGCTGTCTCTCTATCTCTCCGCCCCCCACACACACACCTTAAACCAGCTTATATTTCAACTCTTTCTTGGACTCGAACTCAAGTTCTGTCGAAGGGTCATGAGGACTCGAAACGTCAACTCTTTTCTTCTCCGCCGATGCTGCCAGACCTGCTGAGTTTTTCCAGGTAATTCTGTTTTTGTCCTAAGTGATCTGTTTGTTCAACATTAAATGTGCCCTAAGGTTCAATTGGGAAGGAATCTACCCAAACCCAGAAACTGATGAGGTCTGGGGATCTTGCTGTTATTCATACATTCCTAAATGGTTGCTACATGTTTCCAAAATATAAAGTATTGCTGCAAATTGAATATAAAAAAAAGCTTCAGAAGTATGAGCATGCGGAAAACATTTTCAAAGAAATGGTGATTGATTTTCACTTCCATTATGGCCTGAAAATGGAAGAAGATGCTGCACAATGGAACACTAAATTATGTAGAAATCAATGATGTTACAATTATGAGATTCATAAGATTATTATATTTTGGGACTGTAGCTTTAAATTCAGGGTAAACGAAGGGGGTCATGCGACCTGTTTTGAAGTCTGCCTGACAGTAAGCCTGGGTGAGTTGATTATTGGAGATTAAAAGAAGTCTTAGATTTACTGAGAAGAAGATGCAAGAAACAATGGCAGCAGTCTCTGAGTTTGCAATGAGTAGACACTGAGACCTGGATTTTTGCTCCCCGACTGGGCGTACAGGGTCAAGACATTTCCCAGCTCTGCAAACCCAAAAGTCCCCGGACGGTATGATTTTCATTCTGGGGTGGCAGAGTCAGGCTGGCCGTCCACAGAACAAGTGTGGAGGCTGCCAGATGTGGAGGTGAGCTGGGTGGAAGGTCTGCCTTTGTGCTCCAATACTGGGGCTTATGTCAACAGACAGAGTGAAATATCAAGCAATGGTTTTTTTGACACCCCACACAGTTTTTTCAAAGAGTTAAAGGGCAGGAGTTTTAAATGCCTTGACAACTTGAAAGTTGCCTTTGACAGTTGCTTTTAACAGTTTGACAGTTCTCTTGACAGTTGCTTTTGACACTTTTGACAAGTTGTCTTTCACAGTTTTGAGAGTTTTGACATTTCTGCCAGTTCTTTTTGACATTTCCTCTTGACAGCTGTCTAGAAAGTTCCAATGAGTTTAACCACTTTTTACACACATTCATGTCCACTTTTACATCTCCCAAAGGGCACCTTATCTCCTCTTCACAGCACTGCTAACAGCTCCAATAGGTTTATGCACTTTTTACACACATTCATGTCTAATTTTAACAATCCAAAATGGCAGCTGACCTCTCCAAAAAGGCAGCTTACCTCTCCCAAAAGGCAGTCTACCTCCTCCAAAGGTGCCCCAGGACTATATCCAAAGGGTATCCTACCTCTCTAAAAGGGCACCCGCCTATCCAGAGGACTCTAAAAAATTTAGACCTGCTCCTGCCAGATCCAATCTGCACACATCATGTTCCCCACTCCTGGATATGGAAATTAGACATAACTGGACCCAGCTGCTGTTTTATCTGGGCAGCTGTCTCCGTGAAACACGCACGCACAAGTCCCAACCCCAGCCCATTCCCGCATCCATGTAAATGGTATGTGCCATGTTCTCTGTTATTATGAAAATTCAGGCCTAAATCTCCCAAAGTCCTTGAAAGATGTTGAAGGTACTGGCTTGTAAACAGTTATGCTGTAAACCTTTCCGTTACTTCTAAAATGAAAGGGAGTTGAGATCAAGGATAGCTGATTAGCATTTCTACCTAGACACAAGATTAACTTGTTTCACATTGCCAATGGCAGAGGAAGTCATTTTTTGAGATCAGGTTACAGGCTTCCCTACAAATCAGTGAAGGTCCCAGACAGATGGCAGTTCTGTGTCGTCAGCAGAAAGAAATGGTTACCACAGCCAGCTGCAGGATGAGCACTGTACTGTAGCTCTCTTCAGAATGATGAGGGCTACCAGAAATTCCTAGTTGTGAATGTGTTGCCAGCATCTGCTTTATTTAATGCTCTGTCTTTGTTCATTGTCGATTCAATCAATTGAACCATGGTCAGCATTCACAGGGATTAAAATGACAAGACTTTTTTTAACTGCAGATTGTGATTGCAAGCCAATAGATCCTGGAATTTCAACTAACTCACTTATTAATTCTATAACACATTAATACAAACTTCTTCTAAAAGAAGAACAAAAGAAATAAAACAAGGAGTGAAGTTAAAAACAAAGGACACTGGAATTCTAAAAGATGAAAGGAAAGAATATTTAAGTAGAAATCTGTATTTTAAAGGGGATATGTGCTTGTTTTCAAAGGGAACCTGTACTGGTTTTTGGAGAGTTGTACATTCATAGCTCCAGAAATAACCAAGGACATCTATACTGAAAATTCCATTCATAGCCGTTCAGCTGGTTGCCAGAAAAGCTCCTAGTGTGACATGTATCAGTGCAAAGTATTATGATGGAAAATTTGTGTTTCTGTGAGTTAATTTTCTACTATGGTGAAGGCTTCGAATTCCAGGGATACAAATTTATAATGAAAAAGTTAGGGAAGAAATTAATAACTCTTTTGCACAAGAGTATTAAAGTTCTGAGATAAGTGACAGGGAAGACCAGTAAAGTGAACAATATAAATAGGTTCAGAAGTTGACAGGAGAGCAGGTGCTACCTCTTGCTATTCATAATGAAATTGTAAGCTTGTGAATAAAATAAGAATTTATGAATGTATCACAATTGAAAACATAGGAAGCCTTTCCATAAGATGAATTTCTAGACATAACTGATGGGATATATTAAGTAGGGCAAATGAAAATATATTTTTTTCTTGCTTGGATCTTTCAGAAATTGATTCACTCAAACTTTACAGATGGCACAGCTTAATATGATATATAAGCAAAAAAGTAGTTTGCAATTGTGAAAGAGGTAGCTTTTATATCTGAAATATTAGCTTATTTCCTTTCACCACAGTTGCTGCCTGACCTGCTATAGGTTTCCAGCATTTTCTGTTTTTCTTCCAATTCCTAGCATATGTGGAATTTTGTTTTTTGTTGGATTGTGCTTGTGGCTTTGTCAGTCTCCATGTAACATTAGGTTGAAGCAAAAGCAAAATGATTTCCAGTATTCAGAATGCCACCTATGGATGCAGGGATGACAGGGAGCAAGTGTGAAGCTAAAGAGAAAACCTGAAATGATGAGAGTAAGGGCAAAAAGAGCAGCAAATGGGGGTTGGGGGGAGAAAAACAATAAGGTGTAAACCTAAAAGAAAGACAAGAATATTAACTTATAGAGAAAAACAGAAAGGGAAGGGGAGAGATAGCATGAGAGAAAGCGTATGAACCAGAAAAGAGGGAGACTGAACCAGAAAAGAGGGAGACTGAACCAGAAAAGAGGGAGAATGAACCAAAAATTGAGGAAAGGAAGCCTGAAAGGGAAAAGGAATGCAAACCAGAAAAGGAAAAAAAGATACAACCAAAAGATAGTGGAGTGATTTTAACTTTTATTTATGGTGAAAAGCAGATGATAAGAATCGACAGTCTGTTTTACACCTCACCTGATTTTCTTTTTATGAATGTCAATGATAAAGAAAATCAAGCGAGATACAAATCAGGCTGCTGATTTGCTACCATCCATTTTCAACTAGCAATAAAAATGAATATTATCCCCCAGTGTGTGAACAAGAAAAATCAATGTGAACCAGAAAAGAGAGATAGAATAAAGGGGAAAAATGAGAAATAGGAGAATTGATGGATGCAAGAATAGGGGAGAGAGATAATAGAAAGAAACAGCAGAATATCAAAGAAAAATGGGTAAGAAATGAGAAACTAGTAGTGGGGTTTGGGGAAGGGTGGGCGGATGGGTGGTGGTACATGCCTACCAGTCTCAGTATTATTAGAAGAATAACAGTTGAGATGTACTTTAACCAGTTGGAAAAGATTTTGAGAAATAGTTACTGTTTGCTTCTATTCACTGCTACATGTTATGTGGATGAGCTACAAGCCAACCAGGTCTTAAAAATAAAATGCACTGTTGCTTAAGATTCAGAATTTTGCTCCAAAAAAAATGACAAGTGACCAATCCTAAAATACGGCCAACAAAAATGGTCACCCAGGAACACCTTTGGCTAGAGACTTGGGTCCAGCCATTCGTAAACATGGCAAGTGTGGGAGCTGTGTATAACGTTCTAATTGCTGAGGTCAGCCATCATCCAGACAGAAAGATGTGTAACTGAGGCAGAAGGAATGTTGGAAACTTACTGAGACTCCCTGCTTCAATATCATGTCCACAGACTTTACTCTTCTCTGCTCCCATTGCGGTGTTTTATTAATAGCTAATGACAGCTGCAACCTCCACTGAGGCTACAACAGGGCACATGACAACAACCTTAACTGCATTGGCAGCAAAATGTGACCTTCTCATCTGTGCAGAAGTGGTGTAGCATGGAAAAGGCTGCAGAATAGTTTAGAACCATGTATAGTTTGAGGAGCAGGGTTTTTCCACATTAGCAAGAAATTTAAAATGTGCAATGTTCCTCTCACCCCTTCACAGGCTGTATACAGATCAATACTAATTGTGATACTATACTGTTCTCCGAAGCTCTGTATAATATTTAATGGCTAATTATTAACTGTGTTGCACTCTAGGTGTAGCTATGCTCAAACTGCTGCATTTAGCAATATCAACTCACTTAAATGATTTTTGACACCCTTGCTGCAAACCACATGACAGACTAGGGATACACAATGGTTATGTATGGCTTATGTGGCACCAACAGCTCATAAAGGACACCTTTTAATCGAATAGTCTATAAATCTAAAACAGATGGAGTGAAAAATAGCACTGCTTCTGCAAGAATTCTGCAGAGGAAGATGAATCTTTTTAATACAAGGGGCACCCTCCATTCAAAATAGTGCCAGACATCTAGAGGAGGTGGCAGTGGTAACTATAGCTCACCTGTAGCTTGAACCTGGAAGAAAGTGACTAGGGCCCTGATCTTCCAATGGTAGCAGCGGCAAATGTTGAGATGTTTGCTGCTGTTGCACGTCAGGACTCAGAGGAAGTCCTGACCCACGCACGTACATGGTACTTACCCAAGAAGTTTAAACCTCCAAGACCCCTCTGAGAATGTCTCAGAGATTTGGGCTTGATGCCTTATACTCACCCAGATATTTAACCCATCCTTCTCACACTGTTTACTTAATCGGACAGTTATTAAGAGCAGACCTGTATCAGGAAGGCCAAAAAAAACACCACACCCCTCCCCACCCCCACATCCCTGACAGTGCTCATTGCCCACCCACACCCCCGACAATTCTCACTGACTGTCGCACCCCCGACAATGCTCGCCACCTCCGCATCCCCGATAATGATCACCCCCTGACAATGCTACCCAACAAGGGTTTGTGACATTTAGGAAGGACAGGAAGCTAGAAAAAGGTGGAGGGGTAGCTCTGTTAATTAAGGATGACATTGGTACAATAGAGAGAGATGACTTTAGTTCTGGAGATCAAGATGTAGAATCAGCTTGGGTAGATATGAGAAATAGTCATTGTGGGAGTGTTTTATAAGCCCCCAAAAAATAAGCATACTGTATGATGGGGTATACAAGAAAGAATAATGAGGCCTTGTGAGAAAGGCACAGCAATAATCATGGGTGATTTTAATCTACATATAGATTGAACAATAGTAAAATAAAAACAGAAAATGCTGGGAAAACTCAGCAGTTCTGGCAGCATCTGTGGAGAGAGAAACAGAGTTAATGTTACCCAGGGATTCCCTTCCCCTCTCAAAGCCCATCTCCATGGCAACATGAATCACATGGGCCTGGTATTCAGGTAGAAATGCTGATTAGCTATCCTTGAAAGGCCAACTTTCTTTTTCTTGGAAGTAAATGGATAATCCACAGAATCACAGAATTATGACAGCACAGAAGGAGGCCATTCAGCCCATCGTGTCTGCACCAGATCTCCAAATGAGCAATTTACCTAGTGCCATTCCTCCGACTTCTTCCCTTACATTCAAAGCATAACTGTTTACAACCTGATTTTCTCTGCACCTTCCTGGACTTTGGAGACCAGAAGTCTAAGCACTATAGACAGAGTTGCTGCTGCCAATGTCTCCAAGTATGAGCAACTTATACTTTTTTTCCAGCAAAACAAGCCGGGCCTCCCCTTAATGTTTAACAGCCACGTTACCCAGGCTCATTGTCAGGCCAACTTCGGAACAGGTCACACGACTCCCTTCGCTATGCCCTAACTTAAAGACACAGTCCTGAAACATAACAATCTTATAAATCTCATATTTGTAACACCAAGATTCCAAGAGACTCCTTCAGCCGCCATTTCACCAAGCTGTTGGTGTTGTTTGCATGTGAGGATTTATCCATTGGTCACAGCATGGCAATGGCAGCAGTCATGAATAGTTTCCCATTGAGACTGTCCTGCCTTCTTGTCATTGAACACCTCTCATTAAAAATGCAGGAAACTTAAATAAAGACTAATGCCAAGTAACTCTCGGTGGTAAGATACTGGATTTATGTTAGATGAAAAATTTCAGGGCCAGAATTAGCATTTGGTGTCATGGTGGGCAGGGGGTGACAATATGGTGAGAAGGCAAAAAATCAGTTTCACGCCAGCATGAAAGCACAGCAGATGGTGTCCACCATGGCAGAACATGAATCTCGCTGGAGGCCGCTATGAACCCGCTAATGGGATGCAAAGTAAGGCCTGACTGGAATTGCACCCACGCCAGATTTATCATTATGTTAATGGGAAAACACTGGTGGGTCTTCATGGACATGGCTCCGCTGCAAAGCAGTCCATAGAAGGTGGGGAAGCCTCCATTGATGTCTCGGGTCTGCTTCAGAACTTCACAGTCTTGACCATGGGCTACTATGGATGATCAAAGGGAGGAGGAGCGGCAGCTGGACACCCCTGCATCAACCACTCAGGAATCTCACAGGCTATCCGCTCCCTCTGAGTCCCCTTTGCCTGTGAGCCCTTTAACCTCATCCTCTGTCACCTCAGAGGGAGACAGCCAAAGCAAGCTGGGGTCCTCAAGGCCTCAGTTCTCCAGGAGGATGCACGCTGAAGTCATTAGAGGCAACAGGGCCAACCATTGCACAGGCTGTCTCCACCCCTGCTGCAGAAGTCTGGGCAGCACCTTGAAGAAGTGGTTAGTCTAGAAAAGCTAAGAAATTCTGAGTAACCTGTAATGTTGTCTTCCAGCTTTATTGACAGGCTTTAGGAGTCCTACCCCTGCTTCACCCCCCTCCCCAACCCACCCCCCACCACCACTGTCACTAGCAGTTCAGCTGCACGCAGCCGGACCATGAGTGATTCTGGAGGAAGTGGTGTGTGTGTGGCAGGGCCTTTCAGTGCCTCATGCAAACACTCTCCCAAGCACCCGGAGCCTTCATCCATCACACTCATCTTACTGTCCTAATAATTTTCAGTGCTGCCTTTCTCTCTCAGTTCTCTTTCAGTTGTCCATCTGAGCTAACTTGCATCTCTGTGCACAGACTGATTGAACTCCCATTCAGCAGCTATGCCTGTCCTGCATGAGGGTCCGCACACATTCAATTTTGACAACAATGATAGCCGTCAAGTTTTTGATCAGCTCCCCCGTCCTTTTCCCCTCCCCCAGTCACACATGTCCTTTCTCCCATCACTGTTGATCCCCGCCCCCAGCATCACCTACCAACCCGAACCCTTGTCTTTCCAGGATGTCCAGATGAACGTGTACATTCTCTTCCTTCCTGAGAACCCCACCCCCATCCATACTGACCTCCCTGACTCCCTCCTTCTCACCCCCAGGGTCTACGTTAGCCTCTGCATCCCCACCAACCACCCTCGCCATCCCATCTACCTCTACCGACTCATCCTCACCCGCCCACCCTTCCTGTTTACACTGCCCTCTCTTTTTTTCACCATTTACTCCTACCACGCCCACCCTCAGTTTGATCCCCAGGAAGCTGTCCTTGACTCCACCTGTCCTACCTTGCACATTCACCTGGACATCCTCCACCCCTTACTCCATCCTCCAACCTTACTCCCTCCTCCACCCTTACTCCCTCCTTCACCCAGACACCTTCGCCCCTCTGAACTCCTTCCTCCACCCTTACTCCCTCTTCCCCCCAGATACCTTCCCCACTCCAAACTCCCTCCTCCACTCTTAATCCCTCCTCCCCTGAACATCTTTCCACCTCCAAACTTCCTCCTCCACTCTTACTCCCTTCTCCGCCCTCATTCCCTCCTCCACTCTTACTCCCTCCTCCCCTCAGACACCTTCCCCACTCTGAATTCCTTCCTCTCTCAGAGCTCCATCCCCTACATCTACCCCCCAACTTGCTGCATTCTCCCCATTACACGCTCCTGCCCCCGTGATCCCTCCTCCCCTCTCCCAACCTCAACCCCCTGACACCTCTGCCTCCCCTAGCCCCCAAACTCATACCCCTGGCCACCTTTGTTCCACACCCCCCAACCTCAACCTCCCGACACCTATGTTCCCCACCACCGCCACCCCCGCCCCCGAGTTGCGGCGGGATCTTGAATGGGAACGCAAATCCAGGAGAGGGAAGCAGAAAGAGGGTAAATCAGGGAATGGGAGATTCTGCGAGAGGGTGGGTCAGGGTCGGTGAAGAGGCAACAACTCAAAGGTTTGGGAGGGGGAGAGGCCACAATGCTGAGGGTTGGGGAGGCAGAGGATCTGCAGCAATCTGGATCATGGAGCAGGAGGTTCAGGAAGCAGGATTGGAGGCAGGCAGGAGGTAACTTAAGTAGAAAGTTACATTTTTCTTTCAAAATAAAATAAGTTTAAAAATATAAAAGTTATAGGAACTTAAGAATGTAGGAATTTAGCCACATAGAATATTGCACCTTAAGCAAGTTGTGCATTATTCAGCTTTTAAAAAGTTTACTTGCATAGGTGCATTTTTAATTCCTTATATTTTTCTGGTTCTTGTTTTATAAATGGTGTATTTCTTAACTGTACATGTGTATTTATTTTTAAGTGTACTATGATTTGTTTTAGTTATACGTGTCACTCTGTAACATTATTTCAGAGTCAGATGAAGCAGTGATAATTTATTAAGGTAGTTAATGTGGCCCTCACATTGCAGATTTTTTGCTGAAGTGGCCCTTGCTTGAAAATTAGTGAAGATCACTGGTATAAATAGAACATTTTGTAGTTCTATTGACTAAGCAAAGGAGGTGCTTTCCAAATAACTGGTGAAACATTTGTGGGCTATGCAGTGAGGTGAAAGCTCCTACAAGACTTTCTCCTGCGCAAATTCTGATGCATAAGAAAGATGATGGATAATTGGAATGCAGATTATAGAGGTTTCACCATATAAATAAAATGTCCATGTTTAATTGCCTTGAAATCTTTATATCAACAAAACAAGACAACACACTGATGAGTACCTTTTAAAACGTGAGCAAGTCATAATTTCCTCTTATTATGTTTGTCAGGAAAGCCGTTGAAAATCTGCACAACCAAAATGAGGCCGAGAACCACCATAAATATGAGGAGACACAACAGGAGACCGAGCATGTACAAGCCATTTTGCATAATAAGATTCAGCTTCTGCAGGAGGTGAGTGAAGATGTGACACAGCCTTGGACTTAATCTATGCCTTCCTTCATTTAACTGACCATTATGTGGAGTAAACCTTTTGTAAAATCAAAACATAGATGTGGAAGGCCCTTTAGCCCATCTTCCTAGCCCAACTATGAAAAACCTTTACATCACTTAACTTCACAATGCATTTCCAATAAGGAAGCCTTATTACATTATTTAAAGAATGATGTGCATTTTTAGCGTAGAGTGCTTAAAGCACTAAACTGAGTAACCAAGTGGGAAAATTACAGGCCTTAGTTCTCTGCTCCATTTAATTTCCAGTCTGAGTCATGCCAAATGGTGATGCTAAAATCTGTGGTGTCTTCCCACAAGAGTAACAGACAGCCAAGGGTCATATTGTAGGAGAGGTAGGGGCAGTCTTGAGAAATCTTCTGTCTTGGGGGATAGACACAGTTCTCTGCAGCCAACAGTGTGACTCCAGAAAACTGTGTTGCCTGCCCAGTGTCAGGGTTCAGGACATCTGCTCTGAAAGGGATAGGAACTTGTAGTGGGAGGGGAGGATCCAGTTGTCATGGCCCACATAGGTACCAACAACACAGGTGTTACTAGGAGAGAGATTCTGCTTAGAGAGTATGAACAGCTAAGGGCTAATTTAAAAAGCCGAACCTCAATTGTAATAATCTCTGGATTATTACCTGAGCCATAAACAAATTGGAGTAGGATAAATAAGATTAGAGAGTTAAATGCGTAGCTTAAAGGTTTGTGTGGGAGAAATGTGTTTTGGTTCATGAGGCACTGGCATCCGTTGGTATGGTCTTCACCTGAACCATGTTGGGACCAGTGTTCTGGCGAGGTGTATAACTAGGGCAGTAGAGAGGGCATTAAACCAAATAGCCGAGGTGAGGGATCAGGTGAGGGAAGGTGCGATAAATCAAAAAGAGAGGACATGACAAGAGAGCAAGGTAGCAATAAGGGAAATAATAATCAGAGCATGGCAGAAAGAGAGAAAAGGATAGAGCATACAAACTTAAGAGTGCATCAGCAAATAAGGCTAGAGGTTATGAAAATAATAAAAAGACAGAATTAAAGGCACTCCATCTGGATGCACGCAGCATTCACAAAAAGGTAGATGAATTGACAGCTTAAATGGAACTGGTATGAACTAATTGCCAAAGAGGAAATGTGGCCGCAGGGTGACCAAGCCTGGGAACTGAATGTTCAAGGTGATTCAGCATTTAGGAAGGATAAAAAAAGAAGAGGAAGTGGGGTAGCACTGTTAATAAGGGTGAGATCAGTACAATAGCAAGAGAGGATCTTAGATCAGAAGAACAAGATGTAGAATTCAGTTTGGGTGAAGCTAAGTTACAGCAAGGGGCAGCATATATGGTTAGGAGTTGTTTATAGGCCACCAAACATGAAATTAGAGGTGCATGTAACAAGGGTAATACAGTAATCATGACAGACTTCAATCTACATATAGACTGGGTAAATCTAATTTATACTAATGCCATGGAAGACAAATTCCTGGAATGTATATAAGATGGTTTTCTAGAACAGTATGTTGAGGAAACAACTAGAGAATGGGTTCTTTTAAATCTAGTATTATGCAATGAGAAGGGGCCAATTAAAAATCTTGTTGTAGTGGAGACTCTGGGCAAGAGTGATCATAACACTCTTTCACACACACGCACGAATGAGCGCACTCCCGGCTCAGGGAATGCCCCAGCGCACTTCTGGGCAGACATCATGTAAAATGACACCACGCGCCTGACCGGGGTGGGGGGCACTGATCGGGAACCCTCCCGCTCGTGCCCACTCCCGCACAATCCCCCCCAATGGGGCGGAAATGCTGCCCACGGTTTGCAACAAATTTATACTCCTTTGAGGCACAAGAGCCAGCAGGAAAAGTAATCCAACCATGGACAGTGTAGATGTAGGAAGGATGCTTCCCCTGGCTACTGGGCCTAGAACTAGGGGACAGTCTCAGAATAAGGGGTAGGCCATTTAAGACTGAGATAAGGAGGAATTTCCTCACTCAGAGGCTGGTGAATCTTTAGAATTTGCTACCCCAGAGGGCTGTGGAGGCTCAATCATTGAGTAAATTCAAGACAGAGATCAATAGATATCTAGATATTAAAGATATCAAGGGATAATTGGGTATAGCGCAGAAAAATTTTGTTGAGATAGAAGATCAGCCATGATCTAGTTGAATGGTGGAGCAGGCTTGAGGGACCAAATGGCCTACTCCTACTCCTATTTCCTCTGTTCCCACGCATCAACAGGTTTAAGAGTAAAGAAAATATGCATGGAGATGAATTACTTGGTGTGAGTCCTCATTTAAATTTCCTGCATTTTCAATGGGAGCTGGTAAGTGGTGGGCAGGATGATGTCTATGGCAGACTATTCATGACTGCCATCAGTGTCATATTGTGGCCACTGAATGAGTCCTCATATGCAAACAACACCAACAACTTGCATTTATGTTGCACCTTTAATGTAGTAAATTTTTCCAAGGCACTTTGCAGGAGCAAAGTTTGTCAGCATTATAAAGGAGACATAGGACAAGTGACCAAAGACTTAGTCAAAGAGTTAGGTTTTAGGAAGGGTCTTAAAGGAGGAGAGAGAGGTGGAAAGAATTAGAGAGGGAATTCCAGAGCTTTGTGTTTAAATGGATGAAGATACAAATGGCAATGCTGGTGCTAAAGAACTGTTGGGGGAGGGGGTGCAGAAGAGGCCAGAGTGGAAGGAGTTGTAGAATTGATTAAATTTTCAAAGATAAGAAAGCGTTCAAACATGGAGGGATTTGAACTTGAAAATGAGAATTTTAAAATCAAGGCTTTTGTATACCAGAAGCCAATGTAGATTAGCAAGCACAGGGGCAATGGTTAAATGGGACTTGATGCAAGTGAGGATATGGGCAGCAGAATGAGATCTGCTCACACTTAACTATGGTGAAAGATGGGAGGCCGTCTCTGATATCAGTGTGCAGCCAGTAATGGGTGTGATGACAATTATGTACGCCCAAAAGTTAAATGCTATGCAAGTTTTTACTGGGATTAATGCATGTAAGGTTGTGAGTGCAGAAACACTTCCAGGTGAAGGTTGGGAGTATGACAACACTCTGTTACCTCCTGGTCTTAATGGTAAATAATTCAAGCAGTTCAACACAAAGTGAGGGGAAATCACTGCAAATGACTTGCTTTGTACATTGCATTTGCAGGTGTAGCTGACTTTCTTACCTTGAAAGACCTGGTAAGGTCATTAAACTTTATCCTGCACTGCATTATCATGCATGGGTTCATAGAGTTAGCAGTGGCTGTCATAACAACCTTCTTTAATTGCCGCTCAGCTGCTCCCTTTGGGAGCCTGTACCATCTTTGCCAAATCGGGTCTTCCTTTTCTGTCTTACTTTCTCCAGCAGCACTTCCACAGCTAAGAAGCTAGGGGCACTCTGCCCTCCTCCAGATCCGACAAACAATATTTCTAAATTTAACTTCATGCTGTGCAATCTGTTTGTGTGAATGCGGGCCGATTTAAATTGTAGATACCTTTAAATCCTGTAGCAGCGTATCAATTCCTGACCCCCAGTAGCCAAGCACCAAATTACAGGTTTTCCTGTAACATGGCGCTCATCTTAAGTGCATTTGACACAGAAATCGTAAAAGGGTTAGCCCACTTGACAATGGACAGACAGAAATCATGCTCCACCCTACCTGCAGTCGGGATTTCACCTGAGTGACAAATCTATGTTATCTTATCTCCAACCCCAGCTCCAATCATTTGTTTTCAGTGGTATTATATTATGTTTTCCATCCTTGGCTCTTTTATTTCCAACATCTCTTTTGGGTATATATTCTTTAAGTCATCAATGTCAGCAAAGAGACTGTAAAGTGGTGACACCCATTTTATGCTTGCACTGACTCTTTTACCCACATTTAGACTAAGAAAAAGTTTGCCCACATGTCAATGCATCTTTTTGTGAGAGTAGCAAACAAAACATGACACATGATTTTACCAAATTGCTTCAAGAGGTAACAAAATTTGAAGATTTGTAAATTCAAAAATAAAACTTATAGAAATCTAATACATTACTTACTGTTCTGGTACATACAGGAAACCAGACTAGCCAAGAATGAAGCGGAGAAGATGAACGCTGTTGCAGAGGCCGAGAAACTACGATCCCTTGAATTGGAGAAGAAATTAAACAATTATAACTGGGAGAACCAAGAGAAGCTAAGATTATGGGAGACTAATGAAATAGCTTTAACAGAAAAGAACAGGTAAATACGGAAGACACATTTTAATGTAATTGTTTAAAAATAAAAGCTCCGGACCAACTTGTATTTGGATGGTTGATGCAAGGGCATGTTGCAGAAGTTTAAGTCACTGTTGCTTTCCTCTGAAAATGTGGATCTGTTGCTGCTGCTGCCTCTTGTAGCTATTCCAGCCAGGAGATCCTCTGTCATGGTATGTGATGCTCACCTGTCTTGTGCCATCCTCATACATCCACTGTGGTTTGTCTGCAACCACTCTGTGACATCAGTCATCCAACTATGCCTGGGTTGACCCGTCTTTCTACTGCCCTCCGCTTTGCTCTCTGGAACAGATCTCTCCACCTTTTAAGCTCCAATCAAATGGCTGAAATATTAACATTTTCTTTTCTGACTGTCACTTTTTAGAGTTCTTTTTGCTCTTACAATTTCATGTACCTTGTCATTTGTCTTATGGTCTGTGTATGCAATTTTAGCATACATCTTAGCATCCAGATTTCAAAGGCTTCTATTTTCTTCCACAGATTTTTACTTATTCCCCAGGTTTCTGAAGCATACAGGAAAGTGGATAGAATCCTATGAGTTTTTCCCTTGTTACAAGCTTGAGTTTTCTTGTTGTTAAAACATCCTTCATCTTCAAAAAATTAGTTCTGGCTGTCTCTATCCTTCTTCTAACTTCTGCATCACATTTACCATCTTCTGTTATTGCCCTAAATACACAGACCTATCTATTTGTTCCAGTGTGACATCATCCACTTCAATATTCACTTTAGTTTCTTCTAACTACATTGTTTTTGTCTTTTTGGTGCTTATACTCAATCCATATTCTAAACTTCTAGCTTTTACTTGATCTACGAAATTTGTAGCGTGTCTTTTGGTTCTTCTGCCAGTACAGCTATTCGTTAGTACTGCAAGTTTATTATGTTCTTGTCTCCAATTTTTATCCCTGGAAGTTCATCTAATCGCTGAATATTTGTTCTGTATATAGATTGAATAATTTTGGCAACAGTCCACAGCCTTTTCGTACTCCTCTCTTCACCGATTGTCCCTCTTCTCACGACGCTCATTATTTGGTCCCAATATAGGCTAAAGATAAATCTCACATCTTTCCTGTCAATGTCACATTTCAACAACATATCTATTAGCTTTTGGTGATAAACATGGTCGAATGTTTTTCATAGTCCATGAAGCATCTTTAAATGTTCTTATTTACTTCTAGATGTTTATTGATGGTTGTTCTTAGGTTAAATATTTCCTCTCTTGCTTCTATTCCAGGTCTAAATCCAGGCTGTGTTTCACCAATTTCTGCTTCAAATATTTTACTATTTCTTTCTATAATGATTTTCAAGATTACTTTAATGAGATGACTCATTAAGTTAATTGTTCTAAAATGACTGCACTCCATTGCTTTAGGTTTCTTAGGTAACTTAAATAATGAATGTCTCAGCTCACTTGAAATGAATCCTTTGGTATATATTTGATCACAAATTTCTGTTATCATTTCTAATTCAGTTTCTCCAAGGGCTTTTAGATGTTCTGTTATGACTTAATCTATGCCTGGAGCTTTTCCTGTACTCATCAATTTCAAAGTATTCTTTCCCTCTGACATCAGGATGCTTGGTTTGTTGTTTGCCTCTATATCTTGAGGACTTCCTCGATTTGGATCATTATACAATTCACTTATATATTCTGTCCAATTTTTTTCATACAATATTTTATCAGCCGTCCGCAATGGTGGCTTTTCACACCGTATTGTCCCAAACTTGCCGCATTAATTATGGTTAATTATGCTCTCATTCATCCACCACACCATCACCTCACCACTTCATCATGCTGGGTGCCATATTTAAAATGCAGCTGCGCACACACCTCTCAGTGCTTCTAGTGCATGACTGCTGCAAAGAAGACATGGCCCCAAAAAGCAAAAAGACTGCAGCCCCAGGTTCAATGACGCATCCCTCGAGGGCCTTTTGGATGCAGTGGAGGCCCGCCGTGATGTCCTATACCTCTGCTCTGGCCACAGGATGGGCAACAATATCACCAATCTGGCTTGAGAGGCTGTGGCACCGGTGGTCAGTGCCAATGCCTGCAAAAGAGGACAGCCACCCAGTGCCGCAAGAGCATGAATGATCTCTTCCGTTTCACTCTCAAATCACACACTCACAAACACATCACACATCCACAGGGCCCTCACTCATTGCCGGTTCAAGGGACATCACCACTCACTCTCTCACGTGCACCTTCATTGCCTTCATCCCATCCATGGGACCACTCACCACTGACACATGCCAGGCATACTTATCATCTGGCCTGACAGGCGCCCTGCTTACAATATCCCCATCTTTATTCATGCAGAACAAGCTGGCACACAACAAGTGGGAGAGGTCACAGGCCGGTGGAGGAATGCCCGAAATCAAGGTCCTCAAGCACTTTGAAAACAGAGCCATCTAGCCGGCCGGCGACAATCTGGACCATTCCTGTGCTGACGGTGAGGTCGGTGGTGCTCAACCAAGTGAGGATCCAGCAGTGCAACATCCATCAGACAACCATGCTGTGAATGATGTGTCCTGTTTCACAGGCCACTGCCATGCACTAATTATCTCTCCTTGCTTTCGCAGGCACATCTGCCAAACAGCCAACAGAGTCCATGACCCAGGGCCTCCAATAAAGCCCCAAATAAATCTCTGAAGAGGAATCTGAAGGCATGCGCCTTGAAGCCCTGTTACAGCGCTCGCCCACATCCTCCAGCAGCACAGAGACACACACTCCATGGGACCTAGCTTTAGAACAGCCTCAAGATCACAGTCTGTTGAGCACATTGCACTTTCTGATCCACAGCAGTTGGCAGTAGGGACCTTTCCGGTGTCCAGCACTTGAGAGACTGCTGGAGGCCAGAAATTTGCTGAGTCCGAGTCAGAAGATGGGCCTCTGGACTCGGTCACACTACAGTTGCTGCAGCTGCAAATGCAAGCTCGGTAACATCAGGAAGGGATGTCCGCCGCACTCCTCAAATTTCAAGGCACGATGGAGAAGTCTGCCCGCCTTCAGGCTGAGGTGATAATGCCGGCATGCCAACGTACCGATGTCAACACTGATAGGATGACGGCTGCCATGAAGACCTTGGTCCAGGTCATCGCTCTTGCACTGTTGTGTGGGCTGACCTCCTTCGCTGACACCATAGTTGGCCTCCAACAGTGTGTATGCGAGAGGGGTGCGGGGCAGCTCCATCTCACTCCAGCTACTCCTTCTCCTCAAGGAGTCAGCCAGGGGCACCCAAAGGAAGGAGAATCAGCAGGTGCACTCCCCCCTCATCCCCCAACCATTGGGGATTTTCCATCCAGATGACTCTAGGAGTGTGCAGCCCCTCTTTCTGTGACCTCTGCAGGTCTAGCTCCACAGGCTTAGGAGGGTGCCACTGCCACAAAGCAGGACCCCGAAAGCAGGTGGGGCCCACCAAGTCTCAGCCCTCCAGAGCACGCCCGCCAAAGTCATCACACACAGGGCATAGCAGTCAGCAGCTGCCTCCACATTCGCTGTGGATGTCTGGGGTGCACCAAGACGTAACATCAGGGTTAGGAAGGTTAAGAAGATGTAGTTGCACAGCTTGGGCACTGGTGTTAATCAATTGTACATAATGTTCACTATTATCAATAAACTCCCAAGAATATCTCCCTGCCTATGGCTCCTTGCTCTGATGAGCAGTGTTCTTGTCATTCAGATGTGAAACCTTTGTGCACAAGATAAAGGCAGGTGTCTTAGTCCAGGGCCTCTTCCCTGTGCTCTGTGTGGCCTTCAGGCCAAAGTGATGGTCCGCACACCCTGAACACATTAGTGATGCTTGCACCTCGGTGGTTCTTGTCATTGCTGCCAGAATGTCATGGGCAGGTGTCACAGAGTTCTCTCATTCTCTCTGTGTGCTCTCAGCACCTTTAAGGGGGGCTGGCCCCCATCTCTTCAGCATCTGTGACCAGTGGTGCTGCGCTCCTGAAGGAGTCGGGTGCTGAAGGCGGACAAAGGATCAGATGCTTTTAAAATTTCATGGCTGCGTCTCTATGATATGACCCTGATCACAGAGCACAAGTGAGCTGCCCTCGGCTAGACAGGAGTCAGAAATTCTCAGAGGCTATGTGAAGATCTATGGAGTGTCCTCACTGCATGTTGTCAATATCCTCCTGCAATCAAGCGACAGCTAGGGCCTCCACTGCATCTCCATGACAGGAGCATTATCACAGAGGGTATTCGCACTGCCATAAGCCAGACATTCATAGGTGTAATGTGAGGATCTTATGGTATCTCCTTATTGCATGCCGTCATTATGCTCTACAAATCTAGCAGCTATGAGGTCCTCCCGAGCCCCCGCCTCATCTGGCCAGGCGAGGGCCACCTTCGAGGGCCTCCTCACCCTCATCACTGTCAATGCCCCCCTCAACGGAGGAAACCTCCAGCCCCTGCATCTCCTCCTCAGCCAGCTTCTCTCCCAGTTGCAGCGCCATGTTGTAAAGGGCGCAGCAGGCAACAATGGTGTGTGACGCCCTCTGTGGGCTGTAGTAATAAAGGGGCAGAATTTTCCCCCCGTTGGGGGGAAAGTTTAGGAGCGGGCACATGGAGGCGTGCCTCCAATCGTTGCCCCAGATTGGGGGCGCATCGCCATTTTACGTGGGTAAGCCAACTAAGGCCCGCCCAGGGTGATGTCCGCAAGGAAGCTCTATGCACTCCCTGTGCGGGCTGTGCAGGGGGGGAATTCCCTGAGCTGAGAGTGTGCTCTTTTGCGCATGCGCATGAAAGAGTGCACTCATCTCCCTGAGGCTAAGTGGAGCCTCAGGGAGATCGGCTACTGTCTGAAAAAATTTTAACAGCAGAAGAAATAAATTTCCCTGACATGTCCCCTCATGTGACACTGTCACATGAGTTGGGACATGTCCATTACTTTCATTGACAATTTTATTAAAAATTTTTAAACCTACATGAAACCTCATCCTGCCCGTGGATGAGGTTTGATGCTTTTTCTTAAACCCACCAGGCCTCCCGGCCTGCCCGCCAATCTTAAGCTTGGATGGGCAAGTCCATTACTTTAACTACTTTGTCAATGGCCTCAATTGGCCATTGACAGGTTGGCGGGCACACAGCTGATTCTGCTGAGCCCCCGCTGACCTGAAAATTGAAATGAGGTGGGGTGACATCAGGAGTTCCGCCCACCCCCCGCTCGCTGACCGGGATATCCTGGCCATGGTTTTATTTAGTGTGTACCTTTAAGAATAATACTTGTTAAAGAAAATCACATAATCTGGAGTAACCAATAGGAGAGTAGCGCGGGCTACTTCAAGAGGCAGTGTAGAGAATGAGTTGGAGTTGAAAGCACACATGTAGTTGCTGCTGAGTATATTGTAACTAAACTTAATGTTTCCACCCAAGGAGTGTCTGTGAATCAACTCTATCACTAACAGTGCAACTCGGCCTCCCCTACAACAGTGTACTATATTGCAGGGCTCCTCCAGACCAATCCAGGCACTGGATCTTCATTTTCAGCATGCCAATGGTCTGCTACACCAGGAGGCTACAACATGAGCCTCATTATAGCTTCGCTCTGCTGCAGTCTGAGGCCACCACACAGGTGTCATCAGCCATATCCTCTGTGCGTAGCCCTTATCCCCAAAGAACCATCCCTGCAGCCTCTGTGGACCCTGGAAGATACAGGGATCTGTGACTGACTGAGAATGTAGGAGTCCCTGGAAACCATGTGTGGACCTGCAGGATGCGTATGTGGTGGTCGCACACTAGTTGTGCATTCAGCGAATGGAATTCCTTGCGGTTGACATAGTTTACCGCCTGTTGTGACAGAGATCTGAGCATCATGTGAGTGCAGTCAATGGCAGCCTGCACCTATGGGAACCTGAGATCTGGGCAAATCCAATCACTCTTGCATCCTGGCTCTCCTGGTCTTGGGCGAAATGCACAAAGTTGTGTGCCCTCGCAAAGATGGCATCTGTGATTTCATAGATGCGTTTCAGGGTGGCGGCTTGTGAGATCCTACAGAGGTCACCAGTGGAGCCCTGAAAGGAGCCACTGGCATAGAAATTGAGCAACGCTGTCACTTACATGGTCACTGGCAGTGGATGCCCTCCATGTCCCCATGGTGCCAAATCCTGCGGTAGCTGGCAGATGTGACCAACCAGTTCCCTAGTCATGCTCAGCCTTCGGTGACACTGGTTTTCGGTTATCGGCAGGAATGAAAGGCAACATCTATAGACCCTGGGTCTAACTAGATGCCAAACAGTGATGGCTCACTGTGGCTCTTCAGAGGCGTGTGCGTGAGCCCCAACCGATCCTTCTTCCAGAGGGTGCTGCTCCTCCTTCTACGCAGCCAGGCACCTCAGTTGCTCTCTTTTCCATCATCTTTGCACTCTGTAAGCCATGAGGTATACAGCTAGTTCACCAGGCTCCATGATTTTGATGTACTTCTCCTGCAGGATGAAAGAGAGAGATGCATGGGTTAGCATGGGTGTACTAAGAACCCCTCTTGGTTAAATCTGAAGGCCCCTGAACACATCCTGGAGAGTGCTGGCACCACTTGGATGGCCGGGGATTAGTGCATTGCATGGCTGCCCAAAACCCACCTTCCTCCGCCCCACTCCACCTGACCAATTGGCAGCATCTTTGCCTATTGCAGTGCATGCTGTGCTCTCAGCTCAGGCACAGGAATTCTCCTAACCCGTTCTGCAAGGCTGCACTGTTAGCTTGAACCATGGAGGAGTCTGGTCCAAACCAGGTTGATGACATTGCAAGGGGCTGTGATGCCTCCACCAGTGACTGCTCCATGGCCAGTTTTAGCAAGGAGATTGTACAGATTGGGACCAGTTGTCCAACTGTTCTGCAGCCCACTAAAAATGCTCATTAGTTTGTAGTCTGTGCCCGAGGGGTGAAAAGCTCAGGAGAACTTCGGTGGCACTTTGATACCTTTGCGTTGCTTGAGTGGGCAGATAAGCTAGAGGCCCGACTCCAGTCATATCAATGTGGCTGCGCCTGAACTGTCTCAGCTGCAGAGAGATGGTCACTTTATAGAAAGTGTTCCTAATGCGTGGCTGCTTCCCTCACCCACCCACCCCCACCCCCTCACCCCCCCACCCCACACATACTTGTGGTCTATCTTCAACTGCAGGACAGCCTTGCCCTACACCCCGCCCCCCCCCCCACCCCTCCCCAAAACGTGACTCAACCTTGAAGTCCAACAGGCGACCTGGGTGAGCGCACCACATGACTGTGTACTCACCTCCGAGTTCCCCTCAAAGTGCAGCCTGCCAAGTGCACGCCTTTTGTATGCTGTTGTGAAACACGTCGACATGCAATCACACCGAAATGGGGGAGGGGATGAGTCCAGTGGACTAGCCTTATATGCTGATGTATTACAATGAAGTTCCCAATGTCCGATGGCGAAAACGTGGCCCGCGATCGATGGGCTGCATGGACAATCGCCAACTGGTTTCATGGCGTCATGAAAATGATTTTTGGCCTTCTCACCATATTGTCCATTCACACCTCCAAACATGCCCGATGTCAACAGGCACGGAAAATTCCGCCGTTTGTCTTTTATGCACTACTATCTGTTGTTATCCCTATCTTTCTATCTGTCAGATATTTCACCTTCTGCTGGATAACTCTCATTTTTTGATTTCTTTCCAGCTCCAATACTTCATTACACATCTTGTTATACAATATCTCTTTAGCCTGCCGACATGCATTCTTTATTTTCCTTTCAATTTCATCAAACTCAATTGTGTTTCTCTTTTTTCCTCTTTCTTTCACCATTGCTAGTACCTGTCATCCACTCCTTGTCTCTTTCTCTTTTTCTCTTTGGTAACATTTCCTTTGCAACATGTTGTATACTCTCATGTTTTTCCATTTGCCTTCTATTTTTTGTTTTGAGCCCTCTCTTTGTTCTAATTCCTCAATCCTTAGACATTCATACTTTTTTTTTACTTTAAGAGTAGATGTCTCTCTGATATTCTCATCCTTCAACGTGTCAAGGTCTAAATAGTCACACATCTTTTTCTCTTTTGGTATTTTCAGTTTCAACTTAATTTTTGCCACAAGGAGACAATGATGTTTTTTTATCCATGCCGGGATACATATGAATGCTCTTTAGACTATTTCTAAAACATTGTTTCACCATCACATAATCTATTTGATTTCTACATACATCACCTGGACTTTTCCAAGTGTACCGTCATCCTTTTGGTGGCTTAAAGAAGGTGTTTGCCATTATCTGGTCATTTTCTTGTCAAAATTGTATCAGTTCTCTCATCTTTCCTTTTTCCGTCCAAGGCCATATTGACTGACATGAATTCCTGATGTTCCTTCAATGATTTTAGCATTTAAGTTGCTCTTTACAATTATCACATCAATTGATTTAACTTGATCATAACACTTCAAGATGTCATCATAAAATGTCTCTATTTCCTGCTCACTGTGATCTTGTGTATGACAACCAGATCAGAAGGCTTTCCTTCAATCTTGATCATGCTCACTCTTTGTGAGATTAGCCAGTAACCTTGATCTGATCTCTTTTACTAGGATTCCTACTCCATTTCAATGTTTCTCACCTCCGAGAAGTAAAGCACATAATTCTTCTTTTCCATTTGGGCAGATTCCAACCATCTTACTTCTGTAACTGAATACATCTAAAACAAGTTAATCAAAATTTCCACTTGGAATATTCATTTTCATTCATTTTATTGTGACTTGAATGTGTATTCAAGATCTGTGCTGAAAGAACTGTGTTTTTAGGTGTCCATTGCTTCAGGTGTGATGTTAAAACAAAGTCAACTTTACTTGTTCTAATGAACCTTAAGAATCCAATCACACTATTCAAAGGAGGGCACAGTGTTCTCTTCGAGCGAGGGCCAACACTTAACTCTCAATATATAAACACCTAAAAAAAAAACTGCATTGTAAGCTCATTGCCATTTCTGGGCTGCCAGTGATCTTGAAATGGATGTTACAGTTGCAATCACTGGAAAAATATTTTAAAACATTTCAATGTGATAGTGCATTGCATAAGTTCAAGTATTCTATTTTTATTGTTATGCAAATATATTCTAGCATACTAATACCAGACAGTATAGTCTGTAAAAAGCTATCACAGAACTTGTACATGTTGTTTTGCAGCTGCAATTTTGACAATATTCTGAAAAATTTGAAAGTCAAGCCAGTTTTTCTTGTATATATCTTAAGCAACCGATGCTGGTGGTCAATTGCAATATTGTTGAGTTTAAGTGTTGAAACATCAACAGCTCCTTGTTTTTGCTTATCAGTATTGAAAATTATCATAATTCTGCCCCAAGGTCTTGCTGATAGTGGTACATCTCAATGGTGCTACACTATTAGATCTACTGGACTTCTCATAGAGTCACAGTGCAACAGCACTATGCTGCTAGTTCTAATGGTTGCCTCATGATGATTTGTCCCCCAATGATGCAGTTAAAAAGTGTTTTACTGCTGGAGCTTGTAAGGTATTTTAAAGGCAATGCCACATAACAGAAGTGAATGCAGTATTCCACCACTAAGTTAATGGAGTCACCTTGCAGTCAATATTTTTATGTATAGTATTAAGATTAAATGGCCATATTTTTTCATTTAGGATTTTCAAACTGATGTGAATATCTTTTGTGGTCTTCCAGAGTTATAGATCAGCTGACCCAAGCACTAAGAACCAAAGATCTTCAGATAGGTCAGTTAAATAAGGAAAACCAGAATGTGATGGATAATCATGTTGGAGGTCTAGAATATCGTGTGGAAGAGCTCACTGACACACTGCGGCAGAAAGAAAATGAAGTTGAAGTAAGTGCTTATTTAAAACCGTTAGCGTAAAAGTCAATGTGATTGACTGCCATCTACTGAATCTTAATCTCATCCTCATGTCAATTGTGGAAATCACTATAAAATATTCAATTGGATTTAAAATATGTGCATTCACACTACACAATTCTGATTGGTTGGAGCTTATATGGAGTAAATTTTATAATTTATGACTCCTGGTCCTGAATTTTATGCAATGGGAGTGAACATCAAAAATTCAGACATGGCGATTCATACATCCAATTCACTGTCCACTTAATTTACTGCCCATTAATTTTAATGTATAGATAATCTTGCAAGCCACAATGTGGTCACTGACCTCTGTACCTGAATTCTTGATGTGATAGAAAATTGTGCCTGAATGGGGCAGACTGACTTTCATTTAGTCACATGGTAATGAGAGCTCTGTGTTCAAGATAGGAATGCAACTTTAAGTAGTTGAATAAAATACAATATAGCTTTAAGAAATTATTGGCCTTAATTGCTTTTAATTAGGAATGACACCAGCCTATAAGAATAAAAGGCAGGGAAATGGTTCACTTGGAGAGGGGAAACAATTCAGTGGTTAAAGAGGTATTTGGGAAAGTGATAATTATCACTGGCTTGTTCAGTGCTGCAAGTAAAGACAATACGAGGATGAATTTGTTTCAAGATCTAGTCTGCATATCTAATTGCAACAGGGGCCTTGGCCTGCTTCAGCATGGTGCATGTAATGTTAGGAATGGGATTTGGGCATTCTGTGAAATAATTTTTTGGCTGGGTGCTATTATAAAGAAATGTTAGTGCTTTATATTTTCTGTGAGGAGTATCAATTAGTAGGACATAACCCTAATCTCTATGTTCTGTTAGCCCTAGCACCCCTCTCAAACCCCTCCAAACTGTAATCAATACATCCTTTGAATGAATTGCTATGGACCTAGTGGAGTCTTTGCAAAGTTTGTCAAGGGATAGTCAATATGTGACCGGTTGTTTAGAGGCTATTACCTGATGAAACATTCATCCAAAAATATTATCATTAAATTGGTAAAGCTTTTCCAGGGTTAAAATTCCAAAAGATACTTAGAAAGATTGGGAAACTTTGTTTCTCTGCAAACAAATGAAAGGTCTACGTTTGTTGTTTAAGATTTTATGAACTGCAGTATATTATCCCCCAACAGATGAGTTGTTAGAGCATTTTAATAAAACTTTGGAAAAATATATTAGAGCAAGTAGTGGACTAAGTTGCCTTGTGGTGTTGCAATTTGAGAAGTTCCACAGGGTTTTCACTTTGAGCTTCTGTATAGGAGACAACTTCATGGACTTCTAGATATTTTTAGAGAAGAATGTCCATCTTGAAACGTGGTGAAACACATCCTGAAAATGTGGGAATGGATGGAAACAATCACTCCTGTATCAAGGGAACACCTAGAAAAGGCCCAAGAAAAGCAATGGGTCTATTGCAATAAGCAGGTCAGGGTGAGGTCATCACATGAAGGTGCAGCTGGAGACTAAGTGCTTAAATCCAGGAAGTGAAGGAGTTTTAAGGATTGATCTCTTTCTAAAATCTAGTCAAGTTTGTATTTAGCTTAACTGTAACAGTAAATTGTAGTTTCTTTCAGTTTTAGTCAGCAATAAACTAGGTCCCTGCCTAGACACACCTGCAGGGTAGTTAATTAGATAACTAGTTTGAAACAGTTCCCAATTCAGCAGTGACTGACTCATCTCATTGGAACTTAAGGCCTGGAATTTTGCTCAGGTCAGATGTGCAGAGTCAGGACTTTTGCAGCTTTGCAAACCCAAGCCTGGGGATGGTGCCTTGGAAGGTCAGATTTTCGTTCTGGGGTGGCAGGGTTCTCTGGGAGTCAGGCCCACTACCCCCCGAATGACAATGGAGGCTATGGGTCTGAAGGTGGGCTGGGCAGAAGGCATTCGTGGCCAAGATGTTAAAAAAAGCAATAAAACAAAAAACCCTCCAACCCTCACCCCTCACAACCCTTCACCCCCACACAGTCTCCATGCCCATCCATGCCAACCCAAGTCACCTCGTGCCCTCCATAGCCCCTCATACACTCCATGCCAACCTATGCCTCTCTACCTCCCCCAATCCCTCATATCCTCCATGCCAACATGTACTCTACCCACCCTCATGGACCCTCATACACTCCATACCAACATATGCCCCCCTACCCATTACCCATGGTCCTTCATACCCTCCATGCCAGCCTATGCCCCTCCACCCATGACCCCATAACTCTCACACCCTCTATGCCAACCTATGCCCTTCTTCCCACCCCCTTTATAGCCCCTATGCCAACTTGGTGCTAACACATGCTCCCCACCCATCACTCTTTGCCTTACACCTACCATGCCAACTCACCCAGTATAAAACATGAACAGACCTCAGGACCCATGCTGATATAAAATAAAATAAAATTCTAAGTTATTTTTTAAATAAGCACGCTGGTTCACAAAAACCCATTCACTACATTTACATTCCTTCAACTACATCCATATAAAAACAAACATTTCATTCAAGTACTTAATCCTATATAAAAATAAACATTTCATTCAAGGGCTTAAGTCCTTACAAATAAAATGGAATTCATAGTCCCACTTCAAAGAGTCTATAATCAATTGAAGCTGTCAATCAAACTGTGAAATAGAAGGCACCATACTATGATAATGGAGGGGTGTGAAATCAGTCATGCAACATTAATCCAGTAATGGTAGCCACCAGGTTTATGTCAACAAACAAATGAAATAGCAAGCAATGCTTTTTTTAAACACATCAGACATTTTTTTCAAAGATTTAAAGGGCAGTAGTTTTACATGGCCTTGGATAGCTTGACAATTACCTTTGATTGTTTATTTTGACATTTTTAACAGTTCATGTTGTCACTTCTGACAGTTGCTTTTGATGGTTTATGTTTATTTTTGACAGTTGCTTCTGACAGTTCATTTTGAGACTATTGACAGTTCTAATGAGCCTGACAGTTAATGGGGAGAATTTTCTCCCCATCGATTGGGGGGGGGGGGGCACTGAGTGTGAGCAGGGGCAGGCAGGCGTGCAACCATTTGGCGTCCACGATCGGCTGTGTGCCGCCATTTTATGTGGGCAAGCCAATTAAGTCCTGCCAAACATGACGCACACCCAGAAGCACTGAGTGCTCCCTGTGTGGGCGAGGGGAAGAGGAAGAGTTGAGGCCTGGAGCTGCCTCAGGAAGATTAATTTGGGTATGCAAAATTGAAATAAAGAAAAAAAAAATCAGACGTGTCACTGTGACAATGTCACAAGAGCTGGGACATGTCACTGAATTTTAATAAACATCTTTATTACACTTATAAACCCTTTATGAAACCTCACCCTGCCTGTGGATGAGGTTCCATGAAAAATGCGAAGGCCACCTGGGCTCTTCACCTGCCCGCCAACCTTAAGGTTGGACGGGCAGCCCTGTTAATCATTTCAATTACTATTTAAATAGCCTTAATAGGCCTTGGACAATTCGGCGGGTCCGCAGCCGACTCTGGTGCACAACCGCCGAACTGAAGATCGGAATAACACGCAGTGACAACGGGACGCACGCCTGATGTCACCGTGTGTCATTTTATGCGTCGGCAAACGGGGCCCACCCTTGCACGCCGACCAGAAGATTCAGGCCAATGAGTTTATGCAGTATTTACACACATTCATGTTTAATTTTAACAACCCCAAAGGGCACCTTACCTCCCCCAAGGCACACCTGACCTTCCACAAAGGTATCCCAGGACCAAATCAAAAATGGTCCGACCTCTCCAAAGGACTCCACAAAGTTCAGACCTGTCCTACCAGGTCTAACCTGTGCATGTTGTTTTTCACACACCTGGGTCACCAAAATTAGACATGAGTGGAGGCAGTTGCCTCTGTGAAACGCGTTTGCGCAAATCTCAACCTGGTCCCATTCCACAAATACGGGAGTTTAGCAAACGCATGAAGTAAGTAGCATGAAAGTGCAGCTGGAGACTGGGTGAAGTGAGACGGAATGCTTAAATCCAGGAATTAGGTAAGTAGCAGAGGAGCTGCTGTTCTGGCCTTTTACAAAAAAAGAGGTGGTTCAAGAGAGGGAGCTGGGGACAACGAGATTTGAGAGCTGAAGTCCAGAGGTATTAAATAGGTGTGCATGTAGATAATTGGTGAATTTTATTTATTTTTCCCTCTAAACTGGGGCAGTAGTTTAAACTGATTGTGGGGAGATTTAGGTATTATATAAAATTTAGAGTGTAACTACTTAAATTCCATAATATAACAATTGATAGTCATTCAGTGATATTCTAAACTTGAAACATAATTGGTTAAGTACAAAAAAAATCAAGCTCGCAGGGTAGATGATGTGTCACAGCTGTAGCATGTGGATACCTGTGTGATCTATAGCAAACACATCTGTAGTAAGTATCGGCAACTCAAGAAGCTTTGCCCCTGAGTTGATGTGCTGGGGTCCAAGCTTTAGACATTGCACTGCATTGAGGGGTGTGGGAGTGAGAGTTACCTGGACAGTTTGTTCCAGGAGGCAGTCACACCACTTAGGCTAGGTACTTTAGACTTGGTTTGTGGTCAGGGACAGGAGGGTATGACTGTAAGGGAGGCAGGTTTAGGGATCCAAAAGGTAGCAATTTAACAGTCTCAGCCCATGCAATTGTTCCATAGGTTTGAGGTTTTAGCAGCTTGTGTTGACGAGACCAGGAACTGTAGGGAGGATGAACAAACTAACAACAACACTATAATGCAGGTGGCCATTTAAGTTTGGGGTGCAAAAAGAAATGTAGTAGTCATAGGGGACCGTATAGCTAGGGGGATAGACACTGTTCTCTACAGCTGAGAGTGAGAATCTTGAAAGCTATGTTTTCTGCCTGGTGCTAGGGTTATGGACATTTTCTCAGGGTTGGAGAGGATCTTGGAGTAGGAGGGGAAGGATCCAGCTGTTGTGGTCCACATGGATGCCAATGTCATAGGCAGGACTGAGAAAGAGGTTCTGCTCAGAGAGTATGAGCAGTTCGGGACTAAATTAAAAAGCAGAATCAGAAAGGTAATAATCTCTGGATTGCTACCTGAGCCATGAGCAAATTGGCATCAGGTAAATATGATCAGAGAGTTGAATTCATGGCTAAAAAATTGTGTGGGAGAAATGGGTTTCAATTCACGGGCACTGGCACCAATACTGGGAAAAGAGGGAACTGTGCTGTTGGAATGACCTTCACCTGAATAGTGCACTGGCAAATCATCTAATGAGGGATTTTAAACCAGGCTTGTCCAACCCACGGCCCGCAGGCAGGATTGTGACTCCCAGATCCACTGTCCAAAATGCCAGTAAGACAGGTAAGTGGAGTTGAAGATTCCTTAGAGGACTGCTCCGCCAGTCACAGGCCTATCAGCAGCAACTTTGGGAGAGAAACAGTCACTGATTGGATGAGCAGCAATTCCCAGGGGCAGTAAGTGTGCTGGGGAGAGAGGGGATTTCAGGGGGGAAAGAAAAGAGAGAATTTGCTGTGGGTCCTGGGGAGAGAAGGTGCTCCGGGGTCCGAGAAGAGAAGGTGCTCTGGGGCCCAGGGAGAGATGGGTTGCGGGGCCCGGGAGAGAAGGTGTTGCAGGCCCAGGGAAAGATGGGCTGCAGGGCCAAGGAGGTGGGGGGCGAGGCCGTGGAGTCCAGTTTGGGGGTGAAGAGAGTCACTGCTGGCGGTGTCTGTGAGAGAGAGAGAGAGAGTGTGTGTGTGTGTCTGTGTGTGCGTGTGTAAGACAGAGGGAGAGAGTCAGTGAGTGAGTGTGTGAGAGAGAGTGAGTGTGTGTATCTGAGAGGGGGAGAGAAACAGTGTGTGTGAGTGTGTGTGTATGAGAGAGAGAGGGGGATAGTGAGTGTGTGTGGGAGGGAGAGATTGTGTGTGTCTGGTTGTGTGTGCGTGTGTGAGAGAGAAAGAGGAGAGAGAGCATGTGTATGTGTGTGTATATGTGTGTGTGTGAGAGAAAGAGAGAGAGAGGGGCAGTGAATGTGTTTCTGGCTCACTCCCAGACTCAGGAGTCTTGGTCACCCTCATTCCCACACACCAACTCTCACCCGCTCTTTCAGTGGGTGAGGGTGAGTGAGGAAGCACCCCAAGACTGGGAGTGAGCTGGACACACAAACTCTCAACTTCTTACACTCTAATGGTCATTTTTATTAGTTAACTTTTTAAAATTATCAATTTATTGCTTTCATATTGCCTTATTTTTGCTTAGCAAATTGTTTCTTTTCTTCACACAATCTTTTTCTTTGAAATTCATGTATCTTACCTGCTCATCAGCTCCTTGGAAATGTGGGTCCCCACACAAAAAATGTTGGATGAGCTTGCTTTAAACTTAAATAGTTTGGCAGGGAGGAGGGAGAGAGTTCATGTGAGAGGAGATTTGGAAAATTAAAGAGAAGGACTAGGCAATAGTGCAGGGTAGCAATGCAGATAAAGATAATCTGAGCATTACAGGAAGGAGCGGAGCATACAAACATAAACATGCACCAGCAAATAAACGTCAAAGCACAGACAAATTGTAAAAATAAAGAATTAAAGTCTCATTATCTGATGCATGCAGCATTTATAACAAATGGATGAATTGATAACACAAATAGAAATAAATGAGTATGATATAATATCCATTAAAGAGACATGGATACAAAGCGTCCACGGCTGGATTCTGGATATTCACGTGCATTTCACATTTCAGAAGGACAGGAAGAAAGGAAAAGGAGGTGGGATTGCTCTGTTAATCAAGGATGAGATCAGTACAGTAGTATGAAATGATCTTGGTTCGGAAGATCAAGATGTGGAATCAGTTTGGGTGGAAATAAGAAATAGCAAAGGAAAGAAGTCAATGGTGGGAGTGGTTTATCAGCTCCCTTGACCGTAACTACATTGTAGGACAATATAAATCAAGGAATAATGGTAGCTTTTAAGGATATACTGAAGTAAGCATGAGAGTTCATAGTGTGTATTCGGGACAAGTTCTTATAACAGTACGTTCTGGAACCAACCAGAGAGCTAACTATTTTAGACCTGGTAATGTGTAATAAGACAGGATTAATAAATTACCTCATAGTAAAGATTCCTCTAGATAAGAATAATCATGACATTCACATTTCACATTCAATTTGAGGGTGAGAAATTTGGGTCTGAAACTAGTGTCGTAAAATTAAATTAGGGCAATTATAAGAGTATGAAGACAGAGTTGGTGAAAGTAGAATGGGCAAACAGGTTAAGCTTTGGCAGACATTTAAGAAGTGATTTCATAATTCTCAACAAAGATATATTCCATTGAGAAAGAAAGACTGTATGAGAAGGATGCACATTTGTGGCAAACTAAGGAAGTTAAGGATGGTATTAAATTAAAGAAAAGATGTATAATACTGGAAAGTTTGGTGATAGGCCAGAAGATTGGGAAAATTTGTTACACTCGTGTCATATGCCCCTGTGAACCTACAAAGACAATGGACATTTTTACATTTTAAAGAAGCATAGAATGTGGACAATTTATTTTGACAAAATGGACTTCAGGAGGACCAGGTAACCTTTTTGTGCTTTCTATACAGACAGGGACTAACTCATGCCTGGACATGTCTCTGGAAAGTCATTAAAATAAAGATGATCTTTGGGGGGACCTTCCATTAAAGAAACACCAGAATGCAACATATCACTGGTGGAGTTAACAGCTACTATTGTTTGGATGTTTAGAGAAACTGAAATACAATGGTCACCCTGGACTTGGTGTCTGCAAGCTTGAAACTCCACAAAGTTGGGTGTGAATAAGGTGCAAATGGCTATCATTCATTCCCCATTGTGTGATGATGGCTAATACTATCGAATCATTTATGTAGATAACTGGAGTATTGATTATGTGGTCACAATACAGAAACTGGCTTGAAATTGCAGTTATCTTAACATTCCAAGAACAGCCCAAAGCAGGCTGTCTGCACAAAGACCACAGAAAAAGGAAGAACCCTGCCTCAAAAAGCCCTCTCAGGCAGAGAAGTGGGGAAAATTCATTTTACCTGCAGAAATAGATATCTTCTGACCACAACATTGTCTGGAAAAGTAAAAAATATTCCATCCTCCTTTGTCTTCAGTGAACCAAGAGAGAATCATTCAGGCCTGCAACATTTCAACTTCCATCTTAAGGACTGATAATTGGAGTGATTTTTTTTGACCCTTTAAGTAATCTAAGTGCACATTATATCTTCAGAAATCATGGGCTGAATTTTGCCCTCGTTGGGCAGGCGCGGTGGGCGGGCCTGGGAGCGGTCACAAAGCCAACTGCCACCCACGATCAGGCTCTGACCGCGATTTCACACTGGCTGGCCAATTAACGGCCAGCCAGTGTGAAACGTGCCCTGCAACAGGGTGGGGGGGGGGGGGGGGGGGGGGGGGGGGGGGGGTGGGGGGTGCAGGAGGAGCATGACTGTGGAAGTCACGGATGCGTGCAGTAAAATCTCCCTGAGGCACAGAGCTGCCGCCGGAAGCTAAAGATTTTTAACAATCAAAATAAAGATATTAAAAATGATGAAAACATGCCCCTCATGTGACTCTGTCACATGAGCAGGGACATGTTAAATATGAGTATTAAAAGATTTTTTTTTTTCTAAACACTGGTCAAAACCTCATTCTGTCCATGGTTGAGGTTACACCAAAAATGAAAAAGCCACCTGGCCTCTTCGCTTGCCTGCCAATCAAACGGTTGGATAGGCAGCAAAAACTTCCAGTCAATTAATTGATTAAGGGCCTTACTAGGCCACTTAATTGTTGGCGGGTGCGCTGCCAACTCCTGTGTGCGCCTACCGAGTGAAATATCGCGTGAGTGCACAGTGATGTCGGGATGCTCGCCCTCCATCATTGCGCATCATTTTACGCTCGTTCGGGTCGGGCGTATGCCCGTCCCATGAAAGAAAAATCCTGCCCCATCTTTTCGTGTGTGTGTGTGTCTTAAGCAAGCAGGTGCAGCAAGTAGTAAAGAAGGCAAATGGTATGTTGGCCATCATAGCAAGAGGATTTGAGTACAGGAGCAGAGATGTCTTGCTGAAATTATACAGGGCCTTGGTGAGACCACACTTAGAATATTGTGTGCAGTTTTGTTCTCCTTATCTGAGGAAGGAAGTTCTTGCTATAGAGGGAGTGCAGCAAAGGTTTACCAGACTGATTCCTGGGATGGCGGGACTGACATAAAGAGGAGAGATTGAGCCAGTTAGGATTATATTCACTGGAGTTCAGAAGAATGAGAGGGGATCTCATAGAAATCTATAAAATCCTAACAGGACTGGACAGGGTGGATGCAGGAAGGATATTCGCAATGGTGGGGGAGTCCAAAACTAAGGGTCACAGTCTGAGGAAACGGGGTAGACCATTTAGGACTGAGATGAGAAATTTCTTCACCCACAGAGTGGTGAGCTTGTGGAATTCACTACCACAGAAAGTAGTTGAGGCCAAAATATTGTATGTTTTCAAGAAGGAGTTAGATATAGCTCTTGGGGCGAAAGGGATCAAAGGGTATGGGGAGAAAGCGGGAGCAGGCTTTTGAGTTGGATGATCGGCCATGATCATAATAAATGGCGGTGCAAGCTTGAAGGGCCGAATGGCCTACACCTGCTCCTATTTTCTATGGCAAGGATTTTCCGCTCAGTGATTTGGGGGCGGGGCCCGCTCGCCGAGGAGAAAATGATGCCAAATGATGTCGGAAGGAATCCCTGACGTCATCCCGGTCCCTTTAAATTTTTAGGGAGGCGGGCAGACAGCGAAATTAACTGAACACCCGCCAACCTGTCAATGGCCAATTAAGGCCATTGATAGGCTCATTAAGATAATTAAAGACCTGCCCATCCAAGCTTAAGGCTGGCGGGCAGGTCAGGAGCCCCAGCAGACTCCAGATTATTCATGAAACTTCATCCACTTCATGTCCATTTTTTAAACATTTAATAAATTTTATGTGTTTATTATTAACATGTCCCATCTCTTGTGACATTGTCACATGAGGGGGACATGTTAATAATTTCAAAAATTATCTATTTTTAGACTTTACTTACATGTCACGAATCTCCCTGAGACAGGACTTTTCCTCAGGGAGCAGTGCGCTCTTTTGCACGCACTTTGACAGATGGGGAATCCCTCCCTGCCCCCGCACAAGAAGCGCAAAGCTCTTCCTGTCGGGCAGGCCGCTGGGCAGGCCTTAATTGGCCCGCCCACCCAAAATGATGGCGGGCCCCTTTCAGTGGCAGGGGTTGACTGTCCACCCACTACCGAGCCGGTGGGGCCCGCATGCCATCTGAGGGCAAAATTCTGCCCTATGTTTCTGTGTTTCTATATGTATATGAGGAATGAGTGCCTCTTGTGATTACATTTTGGGTTTTGTGAAAAATATACGTTCATCCTTATCTCTCCCCTGTCAGTAACAATTTTTAGAAACCAACAGAGAATAACTTATAAAAACAATAGAGGGAGAAATTGGAGTATAAGAGAAACTGGTAAGAAATATAAAAACAGATTGTTAAATCTTCTAAAGTATATAAAAAGAAGAGTAGCTGATGTAAGCATTGGCCCGATCCCGCACGCCGACAGCAATATTCTTCCCATAGATTCATTACAGCACAGAAGGAAACCATTTGGCCCATCGAGTCCAAGCCAGCTCTCTTTAGAACAATCCAGTCAGTCCTATTTTCCCGCTCTGTTTCTGTAGCCCTGCAAGTTTATTTCCCGGAAGTGCCAATTTAATTTCCTTTTGAAAGCAATGAACGTCTCTGCTTTCACCATCCTTGTAGGCAATAATTTCCTTGTCATTACCACTTCCTGCATAAAACAGTTCTTCCTCACATCACCACATCTCTTGCTCAAAACCTTAAATCTGCCTCCCCTAGCCTTTGTACCATCAACTAATGGGAACAGATTTTCTTTGTCTACCTTATCTAAACCTGTCATAATCTTGTACATCTCCATCAGGTCTCCCATAAATCTCCTTTGCTCCAAGGAGACCAACCCCAACATTCCAACCTAACCTTGCAACTAAAATCCCTCATCCCTAGAATCATTCTGCTAAATCTCCTCTGCACCCTCTCATGGACCCTCACAGACCTTCCTAAAGTGTTTGCAATACTCTAGTTGTGATCCAATCAGAGCCTGGTTTCCACTTTTGTATTCAGAATTCTACTTATGAAGCTCAACATCCCATATGCTTTGCTAACTACTCTCAATATGCCCTACAAGGTCCAAAAATCTATGCACATGTATCCCCAGATATCCTCTGTCTCTGCACGCTCTTTAAACTGTACCATTAAGTCTATATTTCTTCTCTCTATTCCTTCTGCCAAAATGCATCACTTCACACTTCTTTGAATTGAATTCCACCTGCCACATGCCTGCTAGTGTATCTGTGTCCTGTTGCAGTCACTTGTTATCATCCTCACTGGAATCTGGGCCTGCATCAGCTTGATACAGACAATTGAGGTACATCTTGACTTTGTGTGAGAGTGTAAAACAGGTGAGTTGGCAGCTCTGTTTTATATTTTCCCAACCTTCTTTATTGCCATTGAAGTGACTATCGCACAAAATCAAAAACTACCCCACTTGCCTTCATGAATAGAATATGCTAATCTCCAAGCTTCAGTTTTTGCTTTGCCTTCCCATTAGGCAGAGCTCTATGATAGATGCACTAATGGAGTAAATGACATGATAATTTCTATGTTACCAGATCTACAATGCATTGCTCAATAAACCTCTCCTTAAACTTATGACAGGAAGTGCCAGTTGAGAATAATCATGTAAAATGTTACTCAGTGTCTTTGTTGTCGGATGTTCACTACATTTTGTGGTAACAATCAGGAAAAACATGTGCAGGATTTCTTTTATTATGTCTCATCGTTTAGTTTTGCTCTGTTTCTCATTACTTTGCCAGTTCCACGTGGAATAGGGCACATCAGTTCCAGTTACAAGCTTCTCCAAGACCAGCCACTCTTGGATGAAGTGAGACATTCTCTCCCCATCAGATGGGTAACTCGGCTCCGTTTGTTATGCTGTACAGTAGCAGGCTGAAAACTGGTGGCAGTTACACACAGGGGTTTCAGTACAGGGAAACTGCAGCAGTCTGATACCCTTTCTCAGATGATGACGCAATAACAACCTCCATGTGCTCTGCTCAACCTGATTTTTTTTTATTGTTATTATTTGGCACAATTCTCCATAAGCTTGGTGGATGCCAATGCAGAAAGCTTCCACAAAGCTCAATATGTATAGATGCATAGAGCTGGCTCTGTATATTTAGCACCACAGCACAAGAGGCCAGCTAATCCAGCAGCAATTCAGAAGAAACCCTGTAGGTTACGGCACTTCAAGTGCATATCCAAGTATTTTATTTTAAATGCAATGAGGGTTTCTGCCTCTACCACCCTTTCAGGCATTTAGTTCCAGAACCCCACCATCCTCTGGGTGAAAAACATTCTCCTCAACACCCCACCAATCTTTCTGCTATGTTTTTAAAATCTATGTCCTCTGGTTATTGACCCCTCTGCTTACGGAAATAGATTCTTCCTAACCACACTATCTAAGCTCCACAAAATTTTGTACATCTCAATTGAATCTCCCCTCAACCTCCCTTGTTCCAAGAAAACAACCACAGCCTATCCTCAGCTAAAATTCTCCATTCCTGGCAACATCCTCATAAACCTCCTCTGCACCATCTCTAGTAAATCACATCCTTCTTCTAAAGTAGTGACCAGAACCGTACACAGTAATCTAGCTATGACCAAACTAGTGCTTCATACAGTTTTAGCATAACCTCCCTGCTCTTATTTCTATGTCTTGGCTACCAAAGGAAAGTATCCCATATGTCTCCTTAACCACCATATTTACCTGTCCTATGTCACATGTAAATAAACATTTATCCTTTCTTTTGATTTAAATTTACCAGAAAGCTTGTTCTTTAAAGTTACAACACTCAAAGGGTTTAAAACACTCCTTCTCAAAATACATCTTGTTGCAGTCAGCTGCAAGGTGAGGAAAAATGAGGAAAAGTTATCCCACCATCTCTCCCCGTCTGTAACAGATTTGGGGCTCACCAGAATCTAATACTAGTGAATATAACAAGTTGTAGAAGGTTAATGACCATGACTTTAAGGAATATACATGAATGACTGTGTATGAATGGTTACTATTGTGTTTTGCCTTTTTTTTTATTCTGTGTGATGTAACATAAAAAATGAAATACAATGGAACTTCATTTTCTCCCTTTTTCTTGGGGAGATGTGATGGTCACATCATGCCTGTAAAGATAATTGGGCACTGAACTTAGCAACCTGGAGTAATGGACATTGTACACTCCCAAAGTGGTTTCCAGAAAGTCAAGTGACTTCTGTTTATGGTTTCTGGGCAGAGAAATAAAATTACTAGGAAGTTACTTAAAAATGCAAATAGGTTTTCTAGGTGCAAATTGACTGCCCTTTGCCATTTCAATAGAAGAGATTCAAAAGACAATGGCTACCAGACCTGTCGGCACCATGAGGATGGAATGTCAAATAAGGGCTTTTAGTGAGCTATGTTGATGGGATATGAATCATCCCATATACCTCCCACTTCCACCCCTCCCAATCACCTCGGCTCCAATCCATTCGGTGGACAATTCTGGGACCTGTAGCACAGAGGACCAGCAGCAGAGGAGAAAATAACCCACCCTCTAAAAGACAGTCATCTCAGGCAGAAAGGGGCTAATTTGTTTTCACCTGCAAGAATATACTTATTCTCTGCAGAAATTCAGCCACAATTTGTATGAAAACCCAGAAACTTCTAACTCCATTTGTCTTCAAAGAATAAAGAAAGAATCCTTCAGGCCTGCAATACTTTTCATCTTAAAAGACCGTTTAAGAACAGGTGACTTGTTTCTTGTTAACCTGTTAGTAATCTAAGTGCATGTCTCATCTCTAGAACTCATCTTTTCTTGTGTGTCTGTGTGTTTGAGGGAGTTGATGTTTCATTGTGTTTAATTTTCAGGTGTTGTGTAAATAAATGTTTATCCTTTCTGTTGATTTAAATGTACCCGAAAGCCTGTTCATGCCTACTCTTTAAAGTCATAATACTCAAAAGGTTTAAAACACTCCTTCTGAAAATATATCTGGTTGCAGTCAGTCGAGAGGTAAAGAAAAAGATGAAAGTTATCCCACCACTGTACCCCACCTGTAACATCTGCTATCTTCATGTGTTTTGTCTATCAGATACTCCAAGGTCCCTCTGTCCCTCTACACTTCTTTGTATCCTATCACTTATTATTTATTCCCTCACCTTGTTTGCCCTACTGAAAAGTATTACCTCACACTTCTCTAGATGGAATACCATTTGCCACTTTTCTGCCTATCTGTCCAGTCTATTGATACTTGCTGCAATCTACAGCTTTCTTCCTCACTATCAACTAGACAATCAATTTTTGTATCATCTGAAAATGACTTAATCCTGCCCTATAAATCTAAATCATTAATACATAATACGAAAAGCAAGGGATTGGGTATTGAGCCCTGCAGGACCCCACTGGAAGATTTCCAGCCACAAAACACCCAATTTTACCATTTGCTTTCTGCTACTGAGCCAACTTTCTGTTTGCCCTTGAATCCATGGGCTCTTACTTTTTTCTGACCAGTCTGCCACATGGGACTTTGTCAAAAGTCTTGCTAAACTCCACATAGACTACACATTTCCTCATTGACCCTGCTTGTTACTTCCTCAAAAAACTCAATCAAGTTAGCCAGACAAAACCTTTCCTTAACACATCAGTGCTGACTGTCTTGATTAATTTGTGCCTTTCTAAATTATTTTATATATATATATATTATATATAAATATATACTGTCTCTCAGAAATATTTCCAATAATTTGTCTACTGAGGTTAAGCTGACTGACCTGTAATCACTTGGTCTATCCATTCCTTCCTTTTTAAACAATAGCACAATGTTAGCAGTCCTCCAGCAACATGGCTGTGGCCATAGACGTTATTTCCTCCCTTGCTTCTCTTAGCAGTCTGGGATGCATTTCATCTGATCCTGGTTATTTATCTACTTTCAAAGATGCTAGACCCTTGTACTATACAGTATTTCACACTCTTTAGTTACAATGTCTGCATCTTTAGATGCAAAGTAGTCATTAAGAATTATGCCTCCATAAACAACTTTCTTTTTTGCTCCCTTGTCGTCTCTCTTTCCTTATTCTCTTGTTGTTTATGTATTTTATAAAACATCTGGGATTTCTTTGATTTTTACTTGCTGATGTTTTTTATGCCCTTTCTTTACTCTCCTTATTTCCTTTCAATGTTATTCCTGAATTTTCCATGCCCTTTGAGGCTTCCTGCAATAATTTCTTAGGCTCTCGGTATCTGACTCTTTTATGCCCTATCCTACTCTCTGTTTACATTGATATCTGGGAGGGGATGGGGGATGGCGTGGTGGCCGTCTACATTTGGGAGTATCACTTTTTTTTCTTTCTGGGAACATATTTGTTCTGACCAATGCAATGTGGGTCTTTGAATTTGAAACACTGGAGAATGTACTGTTTTCATTTGAGAATGCCACTGACAGGGAGAACCAAGTACAAGGTAGGCCACTGCAAGGTTAAAGCACGTATGAGTTAGAGGCAGAAATTCTGTCGCCTGCACTCCTGGGCCAAGTGCAAAATGGAGAATTTCTGGGGAATTACCCCGAGTGGCTGCATAATGGCATGCCCTGCCCCACAGTAAACAATCAGTTTTCTCTGTGTTGCTAGGATTTGCAAGATGAATTGGGCAGAGAAAAATTGTGGACCCAACAGGAAATGCAGGTAGGTGTGAATTCCTTTATATCAAGTGTTCCATGTCAGTGACTGAGTGCCTTGTTTTTGTTCCACTTTACCAGTTTCACTGTATTCACACCTCCCCTGGAGTTGATAGTGTTCACTGGCACTGATGATGCCAGATTTAATATTATCTCTGCTGAGCTCCGTAACTCTACATTATTTAATCCTCCTTGTTCTTAATTACTGAGTTCATCCAGGTGGCTTCTGAAAGTGTGTGTAATCTGATTCTGACATCGTTTACAGCACCAACTATATATGGTGTGCAGTAAAACAGCTTTGTTTGCATCACATAAGAAAGCATTTGAGACAAACTGAATTTGAGTCACTCATCTCATCAAAATAATCCTCACATGAACATAACACTTGTCTAATTCCTTTACTGCAGTTCTAAGCAGAAATTATTTTTAAATCAATTTGTACAGAGTGGCAAATTAAAGGGATTCACTCTATTCATTAATAAAATGTAAACTTTTGGATCAGTGGTAGTTCTCTTGCCTCTGTTAGGAAGTTCTAGGTTTAAGTTTCTGTTTCAGGCACTGAGCACATCATCTAGACTGAGGGAATGTTGTGTTTCTGATGGATGCTGCATTTCAAACGAGACATTAAATCATGGGACTGTCTGCTTTTTCAGGTGGCTGCAAAAAATCCTATGACACATTTTGAAGAAGAGTTGGGAATTATCCCAACATTTGTCCCAACATTTATTCATCAACCAACACCATGCAAACCAGATTAACCAGTTATTTTGCCTCATGCACAACTACCATGTTTATCTGCATAACAATAGTGAGCAACTTTAGAACAATTCATGCATGGTTTGGGACACCCTGGGCATGCAAGTTCATTCACATAAATTTTCTGTATGGAAACAGTAAAATAATTAAATGCAGCATTAAATGTATCTTATTCACTCTTCAATGACCTGAGCATATGTGAGGACTGTTAGAATATTCATTTGAACATGCTACTACTTAAATGCTTCTCAACAATCAGCAAATGAAAAAAGAACAGGTAATGTTTGGTGGCATTGGTTCTGGGATGATTGTTGGATAGGACTCTTGAAGAATATCCTGTTCTTCCTTGGTTTAACATCTCACCTGACAACAAGCAATTTTGACAATACAGCAATTTCTCAGTACTGCTATGAAATATAAACCTAAATTACTTGAGTTAAGATTTGCTACCATCAAGTCAAGCTAACACGCACATATATGATGAAATTTTGCCTGTGTGATGTCTGTTTGCTTCCACAAGTTGTAACCAATGTATCATATTGGGACTTTGGGCTTTATTTAATGAGTCAACAGTTTACAGATTATAGGTTTAAAAAGGGAGCCTCTTTTCACAAAACTGCTTGCAATTTCCCTCAGTTAATGGATCCGTTATTAAACAGGTGTCTGATGAAGATACACATCATTGTATGTGGAGTTATGTAGTGACAGCCATCATTGTAGCACTCAAATTTCTTGGCAAGGCATTAAGAATTTAAATATAGCCAGGTTTCCTCTCATTGTAGTGCTTCAACATGTTAATCCCACCTGACCCTTCTGTTCCTATGATTGAGATCAGCGAGTTCAGCTGAGAAAGAAGAATCAGACCTAAAACTTCTTGGGTTTGTTTTATAATTGTAATGTTTCAAAACTTTGATTTGCATTACTGTTTTGACCATACATCCCCCTATGCTGCAGTCTGCTACTCCAAATATTAGCTGAACTTTCTCCTCCTTTTGGGGACTAAGTTCCAGCAGAACTTTTATCTGTCTCTCCAAATTGATCCCAATCCAGATCCATTTCCCTGCCTTGGGGGTCATTAACAGAACAAATGCATGCCATGCTGCTAGTAGATGCCTGCCACCAAGAAGGACCCACCAGTACGAGCAGAATATTAGTGATACCACAGCAGGGATGTCACTGAAATCCTTGACGAGCCAGCGAGAGACCTTTCAAAGAGCAGAAATACTCTGAAGATTGGTGTGTATCTCCCCACCATGGCCTCAGCTAAGACCATGGCCTACAGCAGGTAAGTGCAGAGAGATAGAGTAGAAAGCCACTACCTCATACAAATAGATGGAACTTTGGAAAAAGCTTTCAGATTGTGCTTTAGCACTGAATTTCAATAAAGGACCCTTAGCTGACATATGTTTTTTTAAAGTGTAGCATTGAAGGAGGGCTGGCACGGTGGCACAGTGGTTAGCACTGCTGTCTCACAGCTCCAGAGACCCAGGTTCAACACTGACTTTTGGTGTCTGCCTATGTGCAGTATGCATATTCGCCCATGTCTATGTGGGTTTCTGCTGGGTGCTCTGGTTTCCTCCCACTGTCCAAAGACGTGCTGGTTAGGTGGATTGGCTGTGATAAATTGCCCCCTCGTGTGAGTGTGTGCCCTGTGATGGACTGGTGTCCTGTCCTGGGTGTACCCTGCCTAGTGCCCATTGCCTGTTGGGATAGGCTCTGACTTCCTGTGACTCTGAATTGGATAGAGTGGTACTGGAGAAGTGAGTGAGAGCATTGAAGGAGACATGAACAAAGCTCCTGTCTCTCTTCTAGTGGTATACGTATGAAAAATGTCCCATGGCACTATTTGCAGAAGAGAAGGAAATTTATCCTGTGCATTGACCAAGATAGATGGATGCTTGGTTTAATGTGTCATCTGGCAGAATGCAGTACTCCTTCACATATTGGGTTCCTTATCAAAGTTTGGTACAAAAATACACAGTCTGAAATCTCTTTTCCAAAGCTGCCACTTTTAGTATGATGTAGCTGCCTTCTTACTTTCTAGTCTGTCCCTCAACACTCACCTGCTAAACGCCCCGATCTTAACTGAGGCCTTCAGTCGGACATGCAGTCTGATCTTCAGGATCCTCAGCATCTTTAACGTCCCCTGCAGGCTCTCCTGATTCCGCAGGATCATACTGCTCTACCCTCGATATTCTGTCTGCACTGGTCGGTCCTTCTTGGCAGTAAGCTTATAGTCAGGAGCTCACCATGTCAGTGATTTCTGTTCTTTGTGAGGGCTTTCTGATTGCAAAATGGCTGCTGCATTTCCACATGTAATAACAGAATGAACTACAGTGCGTAAGAACCCATGTATAACATTTTGGCCATTTTTGAGACCATAGGCAAGAGTTGAATGGTGCCTTCATGGTGAATCTAGTGCCTTTTTTCAAAATGATGTTCAATTTGTGGTTTACATTATTCATCAATATTAACTAGCTATTGACTGAATATAAGAAGTAGGAGCAAGAGTGGACCATATAGCTCCTTGAACCTGCTTAGCCATTCAATAAGATCATGGCTAATCTTCTGCCCTACATTTTCCTGCCCAGCCCCATATCCCATGAGACAAAAAATCTATCTCTCTCTGCTTTGAACGTACTCAATGATGGAGCATACATAACTCTCTGGGGTAAGGAATTCCAAAGATTCAAATCTTTGAGTGAAGAAATTTTCCCTCATCTCAGTCTTAAATGAGTGAATCCATATCCTATGGACTTGTGTTGTACATTCCCCAGCCAGGGGAAACAACCTCTGTTTCCACCCCTCTTTCACCTTCACATAATCCATCTCTGACACTTCCCTTCCTTTCCCTATCTTGATTTCTCTGTCTCCATTTCCGGTAATAGACCATCTACCAATATTCATTACAAGTCCAACAACTCCCACAGCTACCTCAGCTACGCCTCTTCACATCTGGCTTCCTCCAAGGAATCCATTCCATTCTCCCAGTTTCTCTGCCTCCATCGCATCTGTCCTGATGATGCTACCTTCCAAAACAGCATTTCTGCAAGCATGACGCAGTCCTTCCTGTCGCTTGCCATTTCAATTCACTATCATGCACTCATGTTCACATTCCTCAGTCTGCTGTAATGTTCCAGTGAAGCCCAATGCAAACTGGAGGAACAGCATCTCATCTTCCAATTTATATTTTACATCTGGACTTCACATTGAGTTCAACAACTTCAGACCATGAACTCTGTCTTCCATTTTGATATTTTTTTTCCAACCTCCTACTCCCACAAGGGCCAATCTGTAACTTTTCTTATGTTTTGCTTTCAGAGAGCGCTGACCATTGTTCTGCTATTAATGCATTCTTCTCCCTGACCTTTATACCACTATTAACACATTCTGCCTTAGACTTTAATGCTATCATTACCATTACCTTTGTCTTGTGTCCATGACATCTCTGTCAAATCTCTCCTGAGCTCCCACCTTTCCCTGACCTTCTATTTTGCTCCACCTGCTCTACTCACTTTCTTCAACAGCATAAAACCTCTCTTCAACTCTTAAGAAGAGTCATACGGACTCGAAACATTAACTCTGTTTCTCTCCCCACACATGCTGCCAGACCTACTGAGTTTTTCAAGCATTTTCTGTTTTTATTTGAAATAACCTCTATGTCTACCCTGTCAAGCCCCTTCATAATCTTGAATGTTTCAATGAGATCACCTTGCATTCTAATCTCCAGACAGTATAGGCCCACTTTACTCAGCCTCTAATCATAGGACAACCCTCTCTTCTCAGGAACCAACCTAGTGAACTTTCACTGCACTGCCTCCAAGGCAAGTATATTCTTCCTTGAATATGGAGACCAAAACTGCGCACAATACTCCAGGTGTGGTCTCACCAAAGCCCTGTACAATTGTCGCAAATCTTCCTTATTCTTGTACTCCAATCTCCTTGCAGTAAAGACCAACATGCCATTTGCCTTCCTAATTGCCGTACCTGCATGTTAACTTGCTTTGTTCATTGTATGAGTACACCTGAGTCCCTCTGAACAACATTTAAGTACACCTTTAAAAAAAATCCTTTTCTATTCTTACTGCCTTCCTGCATAACATCAAACTTTCCCACATGATACTCCATCTGCCACCTTGTTGCCCACTCACCTAAGCTATCCAAATCTTTTTGCAGTCTCAAAGAACTCAAAGCTTACATTCTCACCTAGCTTTTTATCATCAGCAAACTTTGATTCATTACTCTCCATCTCTTCATCCAAGTAATCAATATAGGTTGTAAATAGTTGAGGCACCAGCACTGTTGCTTGCGGCACTCCATTAGTCAAAGCCTGCCTGTTTATCCCTACTTTTTGCTTCCTGCCCATTAACCAATCTATCAAAAATATAATTACCCCAACTTCATGAGCCATTATCTTGTGTATTAACATTTTGTGTGGCACCTTATCCAAGGTCAGAGGCTAGGAATCCTCCGGCGAGTAACTCACCTCCTGACTCCCCCAAAGCCTGTCCACCATATACAAGGAGCATGATGGAATACCCTCCACTTGTCTAGAGCTATGAAAAAACTGCTTGCTTGGGAAAGATCTCAGTTTCAACAATTTTTGTTGTCATCAATTTCCATTAAACAGGAATTCAGTTATGAGGAATCTTGCCTAAGGGTAGAATTTTCTGCCTGTTGGGCGGGTGAAGTGGGAGCTGGCACAAGTGGGTGTGGACCCGATTGGGTCTGCACCACCACTTTACATGGGCGGGCCAATTAAGGCTGTGCACTCCCTGTGCGGGCGGGGTTGGGGTGGTTGGGCGGGTTCCCTGAATCAGGAGAGTGCTCTTTCGCGCATGCGCGCAAAAATCTCCAGAGGCACAGAAGTGGGTGATTAGTTTTAAATCCAAAAAGTTTATTAACGTGACAAGAAAATTTTTATGACATGTCTCCTCATGTGAAACTGTCACATGAGCTGGGACATGTGCATTAATTTAAATAAAAATTTTTGTCAAAATTTAAAATTATTCATGAAACCTCACGCCCATGGATGAGGTTGAAAAATGTGAAGACTGCCTGGGCACTTCACCATAAATTATTTTAATTGTGAGTTAAATGGCCTGAATAGGCCTTTGACAGTTCGGTGGGCGCGCAGCCGGCTTGGGTGCGTGCCCGCTGAACTGAAAGTCTGAATGACACGCAGTGACATCGTGACGCATGCCCAACATCACCACACGTCATTTTACGCCTCAGTAAGCAGGCCTCGCCTCCGCTCGCCTATCCGAAGATTCAGTCCTATGTTTACGTAAGGTATTAAATTGAGAATATTAATTTTTAAAAATTGGGGGAAGAGAGAGATTGATTACTTTTGAAGTGTAGTCACTGATGTTAAGTAGGTAAACACAGCATGCAATCCCATATAGCAAAATTCCGCAAGCAGTTATCTATTTTTATTGACGTTAATTGAAGAACAAATATTGGGCAGGACACTGTGAATTGTGCCATAGGATCTGAGCCTGTATATTAGTTTGACATTTCATTCGAAAAACATTTGAGCATACAACACTCCTTTAATATCGCACAGAGCCCACAGGCTAGCTCACGAGCTAAATCCATTGTGCAGAGGAGGGACTTGGAGGTGAGGATACTATCATTAAGCCAAGCTGGTACTTATCTTTTCAGCTACTGGCATTTCTACCAACAAATATATTGAAATCTCCCATTATAATCAATTTATCTGCTGATGGCATTAAATGATCACGTTATCTAAATCAACATGAAACTACTCCTTCACCTCTTCTTCACTTGGTTCAAAGTCACTCATGATGGTAGCATCATTATGCTTGTTTCAGTCTCATGGCCAACATCTGTTGTTAGACAACTTTGCACTAATATTAAGAATCACAAATCATGGCCTATTCCCGCTCTTAATTCATATGTTCATATGCATGGCCATTGCCATCTTCCAACAGTTGTGCCATTCCATTCAGCTTCAATGCAACAATGTCAATGTCAAAGTGAGCTAGCTATTGCTATCAGCACAATTCCTTGTTCTGTATCTTGTTGCCAAAAGGAGTCCTGATGTTTCCTGAAGGTGCTTTCAAGATCTGTTTTATTTGAATAGCTGCTTTATGCATGCAGTGCAAAGAGTACCCAATTAGTTGTAACTTGTTGGCCTAGTTGTTAAGAGGCTAATCAAACTAAGAGCATCTTTCCTAATGCTGTCCCCACTGAGTTTTTTTTAAATTCATTCACAGGATGTGGGGATGCTGGCCAGCATTTATTGCATCCTTATTTGCCCTTGAGAAGGTGGTGGTGAGCTAACTTCTTGAATACAACCATATTAAATGGTTTAACTAGCCAATTTGACTCCCAGTAGCAGAGAAACAACCCCCTAATGTCTCTCAGAGTTCTTCTTGAGAGTTCTTGACTGTTTCAGCTGAGAGCTATATGCTGCTATTGTCTCACACTTTGCTAGTCAAGATGGCTTCTTTTGTACAGTTCAACAAATAAAAATGTTAATTTTCAAGGAGCCATTGTTTCAGGAGTTAATTACATTGTGGTCCTTTGAAATCCCTGTCTGTCTCCCCTTCTTTAAGAAGTCAAGGGGTTTTCACACCTTTTTAGAGGGTAAAATGGAAAACCCTAGAGGAGTTATTTTCATTTTAATGACTCTTCATAGACAGCTCTAGAGATATCATAATAAAAACAAAATATTGCGGATGCTGGGAATCTGAAATAAAACAGAAAATGCTGGAAAAACTCAGCAGGTCTGGCTGCATCTGCACGGACAAACAGGGTTAGCATTTCGAATCCAATATAACTCTTCAGGAGAAGTCAAATCAGAGTTGAAATGTTAACCGTAGAGATATGAGTATGACAAGGTTTGAACTAACACAGAAGGATGCCATATTGTCTGTCCATATTTGCATTTTGAAAAGGGCTTTTTAACTCACTGTAACGATTTGAAGACAGAAACTGGGGAGAAAGGTTGGCTTTGATTGATTGGCATATTTATGAGGTTGCTAGTTTTTTTTTAAAAATTCTTTTTTGGCCAGCCCAGACACATTGGGCTGAATGGCCTCTTTCTGTGCTGTAACTTTTCTATGGTTCTATGGTTATAATAAGTTCTTTCTTTGATCACTTTTGTCAATGTCTCAATGTTAATTTGCACATTAAGAGGTGTAAAGTGTTTGAAGCGTCTGTTATTGAAATTTTAATTACCTGTCTGATTGACACTTTTATAGGATTGTGGGAACAGCAGTTTTATTTTCAAAAGATTTGTGAGCAGTTCCACACTTGCCTTTGCACAGAACCAATGAGCCATATAATAAGAGTAAACTGAAAGAATGGTCATGGAAGTCCATAATATGGCATGGAAGGTATGAGGGCCTATGGGGTATGGGTGGGGGGCATATGTTGACATGGAAGGCATGAAGGTGGCATGGAAAGTGGGTGAGGTTCAGTGGGTGTGAAGGGTGAGAGCCTAATAGCCTCTAATAACTGGAATGAAGTCCCGGAGAATCAAAGGGGACCTTCTAACTAACCCACATCTGCACTTGCCTACGCTCTGCTTCTGGGGTCAGTGCACCCAACTCTCATACCCGCTTCTCCACCCCCTCTCCGAGATCAGACATTGTGACATTTGGGCTGCCTTTCTACCAAGGTAGGTTTAGCGAGTTAGGAAATTTCCCAGCTCGAGCTACCCACCTCGGTTGTGAAAAGTGGCCTTAAGTATCACTTTAGTGTTGCACTGTTAGGATTGTTGCTTTCAAATGAGACTTATTCTGAGGCCCCATCTGAAGTCCCTCTCATGTGGACATTTTAAAAATTACATAGCATTACAAGGGAGTCAAGGGTTTTTTTGGGTTGGGGAGGCAGGCAGGAAAGTGGAGTTAAGGCCCAATCAGATCAGCCATGACCTTATTGAATGGTGGTGCAGACTTGATGGGCTAAATGGTCTACTCTTGCTCTTATTTCTGATCATCCTTATTCCAATCAGAAGAGGTGATTTCCTGGCCAATATTTATCCCTCAACCAATACCACCAATTATCTGGTTATTTATCTTATTACTGTTGGTGAGATTTTGCCCTGTGCAAATTGACTGGTGCATTTCTCTTACACCAGTAACTACATTTCAAATGTACTTTTGGCTGCTAAATACTTTGAGATCCTGAGGTCCTGAAAGGCGCTATAATAAATGCAAGCATTATCTTTTTGCTTAGCATCACAAATTTAAAGGTCGCAACAGTATTTGTAACTTAAAAATTATGTAATGACATTTTTGTGGATTATTGAATGATATCTTGACGTCGTTCTGTTCGGATTTGAACCTCTTCGCTGAAAACAGGCGGAGACACTAGGCCTTTCATTGTAAACTGATGTTTTGAGGGTGCAAAACAGCTCAGTTGTATTTTTAAAGGGACTGCACCCTCCATCGATGGGGAGTTTCCGACAATGCGCACAACGTTACTATTAAAGACGAACACAAGACGTTGTTGTCGAAACGTTCTTTTGTTTTACAATATTCGGCCTCTTATTCACGATAAGCGGGAACAAATTTCTACGTGAAGTATTTCTTTTGCAAAGTGTCCCTCTGCCGGAGAGTAGGGGACCCGGAGCCGGTGCTGCAGTCTCCTGCATTGGCCGACGGTGCCAGGTTCTGTGGGAAACCGAGCTGGAGAAAGATATCCAAAACAAAAAGAATTATCTGGAAAAACTCAGCAGGTCTGGCAGCATCGGCGGAGAAGAAAAGAGTTGATGCTGCCAGACCTGCTGAGTTTTTCCAGGTAATTCTGTTTTTGTTTTGGATTTCCAGCATCCGCAGTTTTTTTGTTTTTATCTCTGGAGAAAGATATGTTCATCGCAGTCACGCTACCGGGAAGAGCACCGTACCACAATCCGGACTGGTGCGCATGAAGATAGGTGGTTTCCTATCAGGCTGTTCGGAGCTCTTATTCCAGCAGGATACCTCCTGGAATTGCATTTTAACGTGTTACAGGTTATTTTGTTGCAAATGGCAGCGCAGTATATGACTCTACAGTGAGCTTAAGAGGTGTTGAGTGTAACGGGTCCTCCCCTAAGTAGCGGATGGTTTGACCCAGATCCCTGGAACACTGAACACTGTGTTGCCACATCACTGCCGGGTTAGATAGTTGCGAACAGCGGTTTCCCGTCCTGGTGACATTGTATCCGGAAAACCCAAAAAGCGGGACGTGATTTAATCAGTTTTATAGAGAATCTCCTGCAGCCTGCCCCGCTACTCGTCAACTGCTGCTTTGTTTGATACTCAATGGGCGGTACCTCCAGTCTGATATTAAATTGCCCTCTTCTCCACCACTGACTGGGAACAGCAGACAAGACGATGATGACGGTGTGACATGGTTCTTCCTCTGGCCGAAGGCTCCGGAGCAAATGAAGCGGTATTCTCGTACCGTATGCAGTATTTTCTTCGGCAAGAAGATATTCTAGAAATGTATCAAGAACAAAGCGGATTGGTGTTCATTCAGCGACCCCAGGAATTTTTATAGATCACAATGACACTTGCTGGCTTTGCCCATCGACATAATCTCTGAATTCAAATCCTTTGGAGAATGGAGGTGGAACACAGTCCGAACCACCGCCCGCTTTTTGATTCACCTGTAATTGCATTTAATGAGGAATGCGTTTAAACTGGAGACAAAGAAAACCCGGATCAATGAATTATATGATGTATTGATTTTAATTGTTAATTTATTGCAGAGTATTTATGTTTATGGAAGATAATTTTTTAAACCGCGAATTTTGCATCGAGATGTGTGGTGGCACGGCTGTGCTACACCCTGAAATCGTCTAGATAGCGCCTGAACCGTTATTTATCTGAATTGGCGGCAGATAGGGAATCATTAACCGAAATGAATGGCTGGCAACAGCATCAAACCCAGCCATACTGGAAAGGAGCTTGCGTAATTTCAGTGCTTTGATTACAAGCAGTGATTATAGGTTGACTTCCTGCTGGCCTAGTTATTTGAATCTTAGGTGTTGAAACATTACTTTCTCTTGTTCTAAACCATTGACTTTTTAATTATTATTGAGAAGCCAAGGTGAAAGGTCAAAGCCCACAAATAGGATTGACCAACGTTGTGACATTTCTATTTACATTTTAACATGATGGCTGGTTGACCTTGTGCATTTTATCGTTTTTAATGCAGTCAACTCCATGCTGGAAAATGAAGGAGGTTTGTAGAATCTGTGCCCGGGAGCTGTGTGGTAACCAGCGACGATGGATCTTTCACACAGCTTCCAAACTGAACCTACAGGTTATCCTATCCCACATACTGGGCAAAGAGGTATCCCGAGATGGGAAAGCAGAGTTTGCTTGTAGCAAATGTGCTTTCATGTTAGACCGTATCTACAGGTTTGACACAGTTATTGCAAGAATTGAGGCACTATCTATTGAGCGTTTGCAGAAGCTGCTTGTAGAGAAGGATCGTATCAAGCACTGTATAGCTAGTCTCTTTCGTAAAAATAATGAGGAGCCAAGCAATGACAGCAAGGGGGAGGACATCGTGGCAGATGGCTCCAATCTACCTGATGTTCGGTACCATGCACTGCTTCAGGATGACTTTGTCTATTCCGGATTTGAATCATGGACTGAACAAGGGGAGGAGGCCATGGAAACTCACAGCTGCCAGACTTCAGAGACCTCAAGCTACAAATCCCGGAAGTGTCGCAGCTGTTCAGCCTTGCGTGTGACTGATGCAGATTACGAGGCAGTTTGTAGAGTACCCCGGAAGTTAGCAAAGACTGTTTCTGGTGATCCGTCCATCAGGTGTGGAAGTAATGTGGTGGGCAGTATAACTGCTGAGGAAGGAGTCACAATGCCAGTCATACACGAGACTGTGTCCATTGGGCAGTGTGAGTCTAGGACTTCTGTCTATGCTGACTCTCTGGATAAAATGTCTCCAGCCTCTTCCGTCGAATCTCTTGGTGCTGTAGTGGAGCCTTCTGCACCCATCAGAGAAGTGGCACAAGTAGAAAAAAGTGCCAAAGATGACAAAAGTCCCAAATCAGATTTTTCTGATGGCCAAGCAACCTACCCTTTGTTGCACAGCCAAAAGCTGGACTTTGTACTTAACTTAGTGAAGAATGTTGAATACAGGCCAGTTTCGAGCCCAAAAGGCAGCAAATTGCCGATTCCACTCAGGCCCACTCCTTTGGGCTCTCAGTCAAGTGGCAGTTTGGGCGATGGGATTTCCAGGTCTGATCTACAGAACAATGGCCACGAATTTGCTGGCAGATACATAGAACCTCCCAGGATGCACCTTAACTTTGATGATATGGCAGACCTTGACGACCTCCTTCAGGACATGCTTGATGAATATATTCCAATTTGCACCCAGGTACTTGAAGTGTTACTGTCTGTCTAGTTTGTCGTCTTGCCATTACTCCGACCCAGTTTTAACAGTCAAAGACAACAGAGCCATTAGCATTATCAGAAAATCTCTGCTTAACATTTGAGCTTTTCAAAATAGTTGCTCAACTTTTTCTTCAGTGATCCACCACTACCACCACCCCCCCTCCTCCAGCATAAATAGTTTTATGTTTGATAAACAGCTCTAATTGTGAAATGTAGGGCTTTTCTTTATTATTGCCAAGATGCATAGCATTATAATGAAAGTTTCTGCCGTGTGTAAGAGGTTCAAGGAAATACACTGATCAACATAGATAAATAGATGGCAGGGTTTGTTCTGTATTTAATATAATCTGTGAATTCCTAATGCATTGATTTGTTGCTATGCTGCCACTTCTCTTCACTTTATTTGGTTAGACTTGAAAGTTGTGGGCTTCATGCATCAGTTACAGACCCAAGAATGTTAGAGAGCATGTACAGGAGTAACAAGGGCATTGGTCTAAATGCAGTGTCCTATGTCATTCTAGTCACTTGGCATAAATTTCCTTTTGAAATAATTGTATTCAGTATCCTTTTTTTAAAAAAAAAAGTTCTCATCAAATTGAGGAAAATCAGTGTTGGAGAATGGAAAACTTTCCGATTTGCAACGAAGCAAGTGATGTGCTCGGGACAGGCAGGCAGACTCAGGAGGGCCTCATTAGCTTGTTGCTTTCGTACTTCCCGCCCAAAACAGCTGTGAAATCTGTGGAAAGCAACTGCCTGGCTTTTAAAAGCAGGTAGTAGGAATCTGGCATCAGGGACCCAGGCAAACACCCCCTGGGACATGTCAGCGAATTGTTGGGGTTTGGCAGGGGATTGTAGTCCAGGGAGATGGGGAGGCCCAAGACTTCCTACATGGAACCGAATAGAATTTTAAAGGCAACTTGCTGGGCCTCCCCTGATCTTAGCTGCTGTTCCCAGTTTGATAGGAAAGTTGGGACCACTCCACAGCTCAGGCCTCAGCTTTTAAAATAAAGCAGATCAGGCCCCAGTGATGACATCGGAGGTGAAAGATACTTAAGAAAGACTCCACTCGTTTAGGGTGGGTGTCCTTGCCACCTGCTATTTAAAATTATAGTCAGCGAAATCAGGCAGCAAAACAGTGAATAAACTCCTCACCACCACCCTGCCCATCACTCCCCCACCTGTCACTCCCAGTCCCATTTTTAACTGCCCCCTCACCTGGTCTCTGCCTGGTGAGCCAGTTAAAATCAAAACCCAAGTGCCAGCATCCGGTATGTATCAAAACTTGATTCAGAGTAAAGTTTCCACTGCTCTACCCAAACAAAATGGGTTTAACTCTAACCTTGCAGGCCAATCAGAGGCCGACAGCTCTCCATCACTGGCTGTGCCACTGGAGTCGGTGGCTGCTGCCGATAATGCACTGGGGTCTTCAGGGTTCGTCGTTAGATCCCTGGAGAAAGGTAAGCAAGGGCAGGATAGAGGTCATGGGGAGGGGGTTCAAAGAAAGGGCAGGGGAGGGTGGTTCTCTGCAGGCAACCCCGGCCCTGCATGCCTTTGAATGAGAGACTGCCTAGAAAGCTGCAAGGTAGCAGCCCCCACCCACTGCTGGCATCTGCTGCAAGCCTTGCTGCCCGGACTTAACTGGGCAGACATGGGAGAATGAAATGATGCCCTCTGTGTCTGAATTGCCTCCAGAAAAATGCAGCTGTGGGAGACATTGGACTGTAAGTTCCTCGGTGTGACAATTAATTATGTGATATTTTCTTCCGAGCCCATCTTGCCCGACGTTCTGACTCACGCTGGGCAAGATCCAGGCAGTGCAGCACATCCCCAAGGACTGTCGAAGTGAAGGAGGACATGTCCCCTTTTTTACAGCAGTAGCTGCCGTAAACCAGATAAGTTAAAGGTCCCATTGAACTTTAAAGGTCCTTGACAGGCCTGGGAGAAGGTAAGTGTCTAAGATAGGTTATGTGGGCTTTGGGGATTAGAGGTCGGCGGGGAGGGGGTGTGGAGCTGGACCTCGGTGAGGGGGGGTGGTATCAGACCTTGGTGGGGGGGGGTCAGTCCTCAGTGGGAGGGGATTGGACCACAGTGGGGAGGAGGTCGGACCTTAGTGGGGAGGGTTTGAATCTCGGGGGTGTGGGGGGAGGTTGGAGGGAGTGGGCTTGGAGACCTTGGAGAGGAGGGTGGTGGGGGGTGTCGGTCCTCAGTGGGGAGGGCGGGGGGACCAGACCTCCAGGGGTGGGTGCAGTCAGACCTCAGGAGGGGGTGTAGGTTTTGGGTCGGGCCTGCGATGGGGAGGGTGGGGGGCCAGGTCAGGCCAGGGGGGATGTCTGAGGGAGTCAAGTCATGTTGGTTGGGGGTGAGGGGGAGGCATTGTTCGGGCCGGGAGGGTGGGGGCTGTTTCGTGAGCGGGGTGGGTGTCAGGTTGGGCCTAGACCAGGTGTGGGAGTGAGAGTCTGGGCCTGAGAGGGGATGTGGGTGGGAAGGAATATCGTGGGAGGTGGTTAGTCAGGGGGTGGGGGAGTTCCATTGGGGGTTGGGGGTGTGGGGAGAGTCCTGTGGGGGTGGGGAGGTTCAGTCTGGATCTTTGCAATAGTTACCCAGAAGTTAGGTCTTCGGATGGATCCCAGTGCAGGACAATTGCCCAGAGGAAGTTCCAAAAGGGAGTCCCCAGTGCATCTTTGTGGTACCCCCCCAATCCGATGCTGGGGATCTCGGAAGTTACAGCCCATTAGATTCCTCCCTGTGACTTTTATAAAACTGTGTTTGTGCAGTCCTCACTCTATTGTGCTTTGAGTGTGCCTAGAGACTGTCACATTATGTAGAAAATGGGATCCTATTCTAGATGTAACACAATCTTCCTTATTACAAGAATGGATGATCACAATGTGATAAGCTGGAACAGTGTGTTATGCTGCAAATGTGACACTGATTGTCCGTTGTCAATTCACTTTATTTTGCCCAATTGTCCCTCAGGGGTTGTACAAGATTACAGATGGGTCCAGATAAAGAAGTCCCTTCAACCTATTTGATCTTATCTCCCTGGAATAGTAATCCCATCATCTGTCCATTATAGAAGCTAGTCATTCTTTGAGTTCTATTTGTCCAACACAAGGACAACAAAGCCTGCACGTGATCTGTTATGCAACGTGCTAAACTTGTAATCAGTAACTCACTGAATGCCATGGGTATTGGCTAACAGAACAGCACATGCCCAAATCAATCAACATTGTTTATGTGGAGGAAAAAAGTCAAGTAAAACTTGTTAAACTCATTATATAAGGATGCTTTTTCCATCTTGCTGAATGTCACATAACAATGGTTATAATAGGAATCTAATCTAATCAAAGTGCAAAGACGATACTATAAACACATGTGAACAGCATTTAAGTTGGTTTAGATTAGACTTTGGAACCCAGGTTTAGATTGCAACACTGTAATCGTTCTCTAGTGTCTCTCATTCCTTAAATCAATTTAATTCATACTGATCTCTTTAGCCTAGGGTTGGGGAGTTCCTCCTGTTGATAACTTTAGCAAAAATGTTTTATGCTCAAACACAACTAAATTATCAACAGGAATAATTTCACACTTTTGGTTCTACTGAGTTTATTTCATATTAACTTTCACCTGTTGGTACATATACAAATGTACTATCTCTAGTTGTAATTTTATTTGGGTGGTGAATATTTGCGATTTGTTTTGTATAATTTTGGAGACTATGAGTTAAGACTATAATTATTGATTCCATGTCATTAATCCATAATAATGCATAATGAATTATAACCACATTGCAAACTTATACGGAAATGGTTAAAAATGGTCAAATCCAGGAAACAGCTAGCTATCCATGTGTATCTTGGAATTCACCAAGGCTCCTTAGACAGATGACCACTACCATCTAGAAGGACAAGGGCAGCAAATAGATGGGAACACCACCACCTGGAAGTTCCCGTCCAGGTCACTCACCATCCTGACTTAGTAATATATCGCCACTCCTTCACTGTTGCTGGGTCAAAATCCTGGAACTCCCTCCTTAACAGCACCGTGGGTGTAACTACACCACATGGACTGCAGCGGTTCAAGAAGGCAGCTCACCACCACCTTCTCAAGGGTAACTAGGGATGGACAATAAAAATGCTGGCCCAGCCAGCGCAGCCCACATCCCGTGAATGAATAAAAGAATTACGTATAAATTTAAGTTTTATGTCGAATGCAAAACATACACTGCCTAATTCTGATGACAGATCACCGCCCTGAAATGTTAATTCTGGTTCTCGCAGTTGGTCAGGCAGCATCTATGGGGATTGTTGGAGATATTTTCTGTTCTTAAACCCCAAAATTGCTGATTGGCTCACAGGACAGAATTTCACGTCCCACAGGTGGCCATGTGCCCAACCCGATTGGGCGTAAAATCGCCTGAGATGATGTCGGGCAAGCATCCCGATGCCATTGAGCACTCGTGCGATATTTCGCTTGGTGGGCACGCTCAAAAGACTGAAGCGTGCCCAGCAACAATTAAGCCCATTAACCGTCTCAGATTTTTCCGTGGCCGGCAGACAGGCAAATCGGCCAGGCGGTCTTTACATTTTTCATCAAACCTCATCCAAGGGTGGGATGAAATCTCCATTATGAAATAAGATAAAAATAAATAACTGTGAACAACATTTTTATGAAGTATATTTTCAGGTGCTTGATTGTGATGCATGGACATTTTTTTGCAACTTTTTAAACCCTTAATCATTTGAAGGTCTGCAGCACCCTGAGGCAACTGTCTGCCTTCAGGGAGCTCTCTCGCAGCACTCACCCATGCCCGCAGTGACACCGTTGCCCACCCTCACCCTGGCAGCGCTGAGCTTTTCAGCGGGTGTTTCACGCTGGCTGACCATTGATTGGCCAGCCAACATGAAAACGTGATCAGGGGCCGATCGCTATCGCCAGCCTGTTTCCTGGCCGCTTCCCAGCCCGCCAACTGTACGCACCCACCAAAGGTAAAATTCAGGCCATAGTCTCTGGAACATCTATTGAACAGCAACACATTGAGCAATGCTATGGGTCATCTGCCAGCAACACTATCTGTCAATCACTGGACTGACTGGTTCTAATAACAATGCAACACTGCTGTCATATGCAGTTTCCTGTCCTCCTCTTAAGCTGCTGACTTCTACTGTGGCACATGCATTCTTGTGTGCACCTAGATAATGAGAGTTAGCAGGCCCTTTCACGATGGAAAAGACATCACTGTGAGCCCAATCATTTACCCCTGCCTGACATCTACACTTGCCTATTTACTGATAGCAAAGTGGAATGTCCAGGCACACCTTAATGCGCTTCATCCTGTGCTCAAATTCTCAACATGCTAGTTGAGAAATCCACTAATGGGTTCCCTATTGCTGTCTACCATAAGCCTAACTTCACTGTTCAATATACACGCTGGGATTCCTACTGCTCCACATGCTACAAGATTGGCCTTATTGGCAATCTCATAAATAGGGCTGGGGCCATTTGCTCACCATGGAGCCTTGATACTGAAAAATGGTGTATCAAAGCTATCCTGTGGGATAATGGCTACCCCAGTCAGATCATTTCACACTGTGTATTGTGCACACTCAGGAATGGGCCTAAGGCCACCACTTTCAGACCTGAAAAATACCCAGTCTACCTCAAATGACCCTGGAAGGGTAAAGCATCTCATAGATTTGAGCAACAGATGAAGCTTGCCGTTTCATGCTACTACTTGCAGTGGCAACATGAACAGTGTTTTCCACGAACAGGATGTTGCCATCAAGCCAAAAAGACATTCTGCCTACCCCATAAATGCGCAATGTGGTATATGAATTTCAGTGCTGGTGCAATGCCAGGTACGTAGGCCATATATCCCAGTGACTGGCAGATCATGTCAAACAGCACATCCCTTCAGCTGTTTGCAATAGTAGAGTACTGACTGTACGCATCCAAACAATGCTTGTAAAACTCAGAACATAATATCTGACATTAAATATGATTCCGCAATAGAGCAGCACTTGCTAAACAGCCTTGAGTGTGTTAAGAATTAAACTAACGACCAATTTAAGTTTCGCAGTTGCACTCGCAATGTAGTTCACTTATGCTTGCTAGAAGCTACATATATTCATATGCAGTGATCTGTTCTCTGCTGGCAAAAGGAGTGTGACCAGAAATTGCACCTCTTTTGAATAAACGAAAGCTTGTGGGACAATAGCTCCCTGGTGCATTCCCAAAGGCAGCATTTTGACCGATCGGAGCTGACTTGTCAACCAATCAGCACCCCTTTTCTCATGCACTATAAATTGTTGTTCACTTTAAAATTTGGCATTTTGCATCTGTCGCAGTGAGCTCCTGTTGTAAATAGTCTGTGATCATTAAGTTCAATTGTCACATCCTCACTGTGGCCTTGGTGAAAACAGCAAAATCTGGGGATTTTCCCAGCGTATATGGCACAATACACAGATAGTGCACTTCCAGAAAAAGCCCCAAATCTGAGCTGTGGATTTTTTATCACAATTTTACTGCACCAGTGTATGGTAGGTCCTTATTTCATTTTAATGAGACAATCTACAAACTAAATAATTAAGTTCCTTTCTTTGTCTTATACTTGTAGTCGTTTGGTAGCACAGAACCTGAGTATTGTTGAAAAAAGAGACTTTTTTGGTCTAATCTTTTCATCTTGTACTCTTCAGGACAAATTGCAAGAATACCAAATGTAAAGGGAACAATAGTTTATACTGTATGAGAAGACTTCCAATATAGTATAAATTGTTGCAGCCTTTACATTTACTATTCTTGCGAATTGTCCTGATGAGTGCAAGATGAAAAGCTTTGACAAAAAAAATCTTTTTTCAACAATACTCTTATTCTTGTCATTGAGGTTTGATTCAGCAACAAAACAAACCTCTAAAACTCAAGCTGTGATTTCACATTTCCGCTGTTCTAACCTGACATTGTTTGACTTTGGACTTAGCAAATGGTGGCAGCTGTCAGGTGATTCTGCTACATAATTCTAGGCACCAGTTGAGTCAGCTCTATGGTCTTTAAAGATTTTTACCTCCTAGCTGTCTATCAGAGAATGGGGAGTTTTAACATCAGAAGCACAGTATGCACAATTGTGCACAAAATGATTTAACCATTGTCAGGATTTGGAGCATTTTGCATTCTTAGGCAGGAGATGCCATTTTGCTTTTTTTTTTATCAAATTCTGTCTCAGAATAGGAAGCAGCAAATGTAATAAATACAAAACCAGTGTCTAAATTTGATGCTCGGGGCCAGAAGGCTAAGGTTGGTGGTGGTGGAGGACAAGAGTTAGGCTGGTGTGTATGCAAATGGCTTTGCCATTTCTTACTGTTCTGGCTAAGTGTAGTCGCACTGTAACACTCCTGCTGTTAAGACATCTTGTTTATTAATTTAAAATATTGTGATAATTTTCCATTTAACGAGCTGTGGCTCATGTTTACCACTGTGGCTACTGCCACAAGCTGAGAATGAAAAAGCCACAAAAAAACTGATGGTCAACTCCTGTGTTCTGTTGATATTATGCAAGCTGATAAGTCAGCATCAATCAACATCAATTAGCATCAATATCAGTGCAATATCTGTTGTGACACTTGGATGACCCAAGGTCAAAGCCTAGTTTATCCTGAGTTAGGAACAGTAATTGGCCTTGGTGTTTGTGTTGGGATAGGGAGAAGATAGCAGTCCTGTTTCTGATAGGGTTTCAGTGACTCAAGTATGCATGGGCCTGAGGGGCGGGGGGGAGCACATGCACCTCAGGTGAGAAATTGACACAGTTCTGATGTCCCCACTGCTGAATATTTATACATCTGACTATATTAATGTATGAATTAATGAGTAGTTGGAGTGATTTTTTTTCTTCTCAGCACCATCAGTTCCCATTGTGACATGGTATGAGATATCCACAAAGTACTGTATGCATGACTACGTTTTACCACTGAGTTCACATGCTTCAAAATTCTCAATTCTTGAAATTTGAATTAAATTGTTCCTTGCCCTAGTGCCCATGCAGCAAAAAAATACCATGTGAAGTATGTCACACTCTAGGACCAAGATAGTGTTTCAGTGAGTATTTATTTATTATATGGGATTCTTTATAATTTCACTGATCTGCCCTAGGCAAAGTGGACATTGTGAGGTATGGAAAAAAATACCATTCAATATATGGAGCTCTAGACAGATATAGGATTGCCTGCTTTGACACCATGCTGAAATATTTGACCAATATTTGACCATTTGTTCTCCTAGAACCTGATTGAGGAGCAGCAGCAGCAGTTGAACCAGTATGAGTCAGCAGCTGGACAGTGCGTTACTGAACTGCAGAAAGCCCAGGTCCAAGTACATGGGTTGCAGGGCAGAATCCAGGAGACAGAGTCTGCTAACAAGGTGAGCTCCTAGGAGTGATAGAGGTTTGGTGTATAAGTGGCATGCAGATCTAAATTATTCTTTTGAGCAGTGCCACCACAGACATGAGGTCAGAAACAAAGAGGCAACTTATAAACCATGAGATAAAAACAAAAAAATTGCGGATGCTGGAAATCCAAAACAAAAACAGAATTACCTGGAAAAACTCAGCAGGTCTGGGAGCATCGGCGGAGAAGAAAAGAGTTGACGTTTCGAGTCCTCATGACCCTTTGACAGATTCTGTCGAAGGGTCATGAGGACTCGAAACGTCAACTCTTTTCTTCTCCGCCGATGCTCCCAGACCTGCTGAGTTTTTCCAGGTAATTCTGTTTTTGTTTTAACTTATAAACCATGCTTGTCTTTCCTCACCACCACCCCACACCCAACACCTCGCCCTCCAGTCATCATACATAGACCTCTCAGAAACAATAGAATGATTTGAGGCACTGCCTGCAAGCACATTGGGCAGGATTTTGACCTTGGCAGGCGTGGTCGGGAAGCTGACTGCCACCCGCGATCAGCTCCACACCGCAATTTCACGCTGGCGGGCCAATTAAGGCCCGCCCAGCATGGAACGCAAGTGGCAGCGCTCAGCACTTCCTGCGTGTGTGTTGGGGGGGGCGGTGAGGGTCTAGCACGAACTTTGTGCATGCACACAAAAGTGCCTCAGGGAGATGAAGTGCTGTTTAAAAAAATAATAAAGAAAATAAAATTGTCATAAAACATGTCCCCTCATGTGACTGTCACATGAGCTGGGACATGTTTTTAATTCAAAAATAAAATTTTTATTTGATATTTATTTACTTTAGGAAACCTCATCCTACCCATAGCTGAGGTTTCCTAAAATATTTAAAGGCTGCTTGGCCTTTTCGCCTGCCTGCCAACCATTACGTTCAACTGGTAGCATAAGTTTGAATTTAAGTAGCTTCTTAATGGCCTTAATAGGCCTTTCAATTGTTGGCGGGCGTGCAGTCAACTCTGGCACGCGCCTGCTGAACGAAATATTGCGAGACTGTGCAATGACATTGGGACGCCCGCCCAACGTCATCGCACGTCATTTTATACTTGGATGTGTTGGGTGTGCACCCACACGCTGAGCTTATTATTCAGCCCATTGTGTATGAACCTCACTCACATCAGGGACACCAATGTGATGAATAACTGTAAGCTATTTTTGGCCTATCTGGTTTGTCACATAATAATATTCTCCATTTTAAAATCGTAATGCACTGTCTCTGCAGTGCAATTTAATTTGCTGACTAGATTTGCAATAATATGCATTGAATTGATGATGTCAGAGGTGTGGAGTTACAATAAATTTAGAATGTTCTGCATCAAACTGTACAAAACACAAGATTATTTTCAGGAAAACTCAGGAGGATTCTATATTTTTGGTATATATTTTTTATAAATACATATGTTGTATATCTTTGTATCGTGGGTTCAAACCAAGCTCACACTGATTAAATCCTTTTTCTTTGGTTCTCAAGTTCTAACATAAAGAAGATAAAAGAAAGACTTACATTTATATAGTGCTTTTCATGATCACCAAACATCCCAAAGGGCTACAGCCTCTAGTGTAGTCACTTATAATATCGGAAATGTGGCAGCCAATTTGTGCACAGCAAGCACCCACAAACAAGGATGTGACAATGATCGAATAATCTGCTTTTGTGATATTGAACAAGGGATTAATATTGGCCAGGACACCAGGGATAACTCCCCTGCTCTTCTTCAAAATAGTGCCATGGGATATTTTACATGGGGCCTCTGTTCAACATCTAATCCAAAAGATGAGACTTCCAACAGTGTAGCATTGCCTCAGTGCTGCACTGAAGTGTCACCTTGCGTTTTATGCTCAAATGTAAAGTGTGATTTGAACCCAGAACCTTGTGATTCATAGGCAAGAGTGCTACCAGCCTGGCTATGGCTCTGACTTTAAAGTATGTTTGCACAGTTTCATCCCAGGAATGGGACTGGAGCACAGAAGTGTCCACATGGTGTTATTAATTGGCAGCCTGACTCAGAGGCTTTAAAGCAATGGATGCCTAAGCCTTTGCACTCATGGTTGTACAACACATGGAGCCTCAGGACCACATACTAAGTTTAAATTCATGTTCCCACTAATTTACATATGTCTCATGTTGCTGAATATAACAGATTTTGCTGTTTTGATTTGGGATTTATAAAGCAGTGAGGGCGCAGTACTATAATAAAAGCAAAATACACTGGATAGTGGAAATCTGAAAGAAAAACAAAGTGCTGGAAATACTCAGCAGGTCTGGCAGCGCCTGTGGAGAGAGAAGCAGAGTTAACGTTTTGAATTCTTCAGAGGGAGTAGTACTAAATGTCCTTTTCAAAAATTCAGGCACAAACAATTCCAAAAAGATGAGCCAGTTGATAAACAGTGTACATAGCACAAAGTTGCTTGTGTTGCGAGGATCAAGTTGTCAGGTCTCAAGAGATGAATGTGACCCTAGTACTACAGGTTGGACATCCTTGCTGTTAAGGGCCGTGGAAATACCAGTTTGAAGAACCTTTGTGCTTCAGTTATTTCCCTAAAGTAGTGCAGGTAGTGAACAGGAAAACCTTTCCACTGTGTGATCTTTAACTTTCCAGACTAACTATTGCAAGCTCATTATTTTCACCCTGTGTTTGTGGACTCCATTGACAAATTACGAGCCAGGGATTTATAGTGGTATAGTGGTATAACAATCAAAGAGTCCATAGAGCAAAAACAAAATCCTGGTCTAGTCTGAATAATTAAGTTTAAACTAAAACAGAGAGGAACAGGAGAGAGGAAAGGTTTTAAATTAATCTTTCTCCCACCATCCTTTGTGCAAGTGGTAATCTGTCATGGCTTCACCTTGCCAGATGCTGCAGGAGAATCTAAGAGAAATGGAAAGTGAACTAAGGGCGATGCGCTACACAGCACAGAAGCAGGACCGAACCCAGTTGGAACTGAAGGAGGCTTTGGAAAACAAGGAGAAGGAGGTAAAAATTCTGTAATCCTGTGTGAACACTAGAGGAGAAATGTCATGTACAGAGTTGACTGGAAGGATCTGAAAATTTGTGCACGTATAGAATCATAAGGCTGAATTTTCCTGTGGGCTTTGGGAAGTTGGGACCAAATGAGGGTCCTGAACCTGCACTTGCTGACAGTGGGACACTCACATGAAGGAGGCCATCTCTCAGTTCACTGTCAAAATGAAGTTGGCAGGCAGGCCCCCAGTGCTGCTGACCCAGGCAGCTCTGAAGTTTCAACAGCCGCATTGGGAAGGCTGAGCTCTGCTGAGGCAGATAAGACATTGGGCATGGATGTGCCCTCGGAGGGATACGCTTGAAATAATATTTCAGAGGAGCCAAGCAGGCCTGCTTCCCGAATGGAGGGGTAACCCCCTCAGCTGACTGGTTGGGGCAGAGGGGGCAGCCTTTCCGGCCAGCAGCCTCCTCTTTCGTGGTTCCAATAGTCCCCTGGACTGCTGCGGGTAGGCCACCTCTATTAAGCTGGTGACCTCCACATACAGCTGACAAAATGCCAGTGAACACCTAAATTTATCCCTAATCAGGGCATTAAATATGCTGATTGGCTGCCTGCAGCTATTCCATGTCCCTGCTCACCTCCAGGGAAACTTGCTCGGCAGTGGGAATGTGTCGACCCAATGTCCCGATGTGGTTTCCCACTATTTTCTCATCTCCCCTGCCTTCAAGCTCACCACCCGGCATCAGGAAAGTTCTGCCCTTACATCATTACAGCAGAGATGGTGGCCATTCAATCTGTTCTGCCTGTGCTGGCTCTTTGAAAAAGCTTTACAACTGAGCTCCAAACTCCAGCTGTTTTCCCATAACCCTGCAAATTAATTCTCCTTAAATATATGCATGGACAAGATGGGCCGAATGGCCTCCTTCTGTGCTGTAACTTTTCTATGGTTCTATGTATATTTGCCTTTTGAAAGTTCCTATGGAATGTGTTTCACCATTCTTTCATGTTGTGCATTCCAGACCACAACAGCCCTCTTTGTGAAAGGTTCCTCCTCAATTCCTCCCTAGTTCTTTTGCCAAGTATTTTAAACCTGCGACCCCTCTGATTACTGACCCGCTTGTCAGAGGAAACAATTTCTCCTTTTTTGCTCTATCAAAATCCGCAAATTTTGAATACTGCTACAGGCTCTCCCCTTAACCTTCACTGCTGTAAGAATTGTGCAGCACTTCCACACAGGTCAGCGCTGACGCTGCAGGAGTAATTGAGTGAGAGCCTGCTGCTGGCACAGTCTCATTAGCAGTGAGCACTGCAAAATAATCAACTATTGTGTTCAAGAGCTCGTGTCTAATAAGGTTCTACTCTGACACTGAGTGTCTGCAGAGGCAGAGTTACTGAAAAGCCCATGATAATTCATCTTAAAAATATTAGCCTTGGTTAAAAATAAGTGGCTGTTGATACAATGGCTTAGTGCACTCATTGTGTGCACTGTGCATTCCTAGAGCAAGGAAATAGGTAAAAAGCATAAAGTATTTCTTTAATTTCATTAACAGTTCAACATGCTGGCAGCAAATTGGAAAAGCCAAGTCTCAGCAGAATTCCACATTTGATTTCATTTCGGGGTAGCTGCCAAGTATCCCATGGAACCTGCAGACTACGGAGTCTTTTCTTAGGCAAGATTGTAATTCTGGCTGTGTTCTGTATGGATGTAGACAATCTGGCTTATAGTTTACCTCAATCTGAGCTGAAAGGGGCCCAGAATTGAGATTAGAGGTAGTAAACTATAGGCCATGGAGTGAGGGGGTGGGAAATTTTCCTAAACTTGGAAAATTCTGTTGTAACATTGAGGAAGAGCTTGCATTTATTTACCTGTTAAGATAAAAGTGTACAAAACGGAATCCAAATTACATTCCTCTGTCTGCTATAATTGTTAATTAATTTCAAATGGATATACTAATGCCTAGATCCTAAAGACAGAGGAATGTCAGATGAATGTGATAAGTGTCCGCTAATATCAACAACTGTCATTTCCAAATGGGGTATTAGCAGTTGTGAACATAGTGGGAAGATTTTCAATCTTTGCTGCTTTCAGGAAGATTATAGTTACATTCTAATGAACAAATAGCAACCAGAAGAAATCTCCTCCCTTGAAGAGCAACCACAGCCTGCAACATTTGGATAGTTTTGTAGATGGTAATAATACCAGTGCATTTTGAGACCTTGAAGATCCAATTTCTTTGTCACTTCCACCCCCCTCCACCCGGTCCCCAGGTTGAAGAGCTTTATCGTGTCATCGATGGCCAGAATGAGACTCAGGCCAAACTGAGGGAGATGCTTCACAGAAGTCAGCTTGAAGACCTGAAGGTAGGCAACAAATAAAAAGGTAACTTAAATAGCCTTGGACTGCATACTCTGCACTTCAAACCTTTCTTGCCTTTCACTAATTTTGTCTGTAATTCTGTACTTAGTGCTCCTCAGAGGTTATGTCCTGTTCCAAATCAGCTTCAATAAGTCATCCTCTCTCATCTATTATAAATCTCCAAGTATATTATTATAGATAATCTTATGCTTCCTTGGTATCATATTGTGTAGATAACAATTTACAGCACACCAGCTCTTACTCTAAGTCATTGTTTCTTAGAAATTCAAAACCATGGAATCCATATGTCCCCCATTTCCCATTCGTTTCTAACCCACAGCCTTTTAAAATTATAACCCTGCCTTCCTTTCTTTTCTTACTCTTTCATTTCAGTAAAAGAAAACTGGGGAACAAGGGGCTTAAACAGCTAAGTGTGTGAGTTATGCTGCCAGCTGCGTTGTGGAGTCACACAAGCCAGTGGAGTCACACAGGCCAGAAAGGTTGCAGGTGGTCTCAGTCAAAGAACTGAATTGGTTGATCTCAGTGGAGGTTTTAAGTTAGCTAATTTTAGTGGTGGTTCTGAGTTGGCTGATTACTGATCTCAGTTGGGTGGGGGTGGTGGGGGTGGCGGGGAGGAGAGGGGGTAGGCGGGGTCAGTCAGCCTATTTCAGTGGAGTAGCATTGAGATAGGAAAATGCAGCATCCTCACCATTGGCTCCTGGGCTAGGGAGGGAAATACAACTGGCCAGAGCTTTCATTCCTGAATATTGCCTATTGATCCCTGACACTCATTTCCTAGATTTGCATGTGAAAATTAACCATTTGCATGGGGTACCAGAAAGTTGCCAGCGGTCAGGGGACCATACTGCAGGAAGAATTTTAAAGATGAAATGTGATCATCCTTTTCCAGTAGGTTTCTGTGTGCAAGTAGTAAGGAGATAAATGGCCAAATAATTTTTAGTGGAAAGAAAACAGGAAATGCTGGAAGTACTCAGCAGGTCAGGCAACATCTGGGGAGAGAAAAACAGAGTTAACATTTCAGGTCTGTGTCCTTTCATCATTTTTTGCTGGTGTTATTTGAGGGATAGTACGTAATAATTCATGCACAATAAACTTCACATGTGTTTTAGCACTTTGTGAAATAATGGCCCAAATCTTCCAGTCTCCAAATCATCAGATATTAGATGTAAGTTGGGAGAAACGGGTTAGGACCTTGCGGAAGTCCAGACTTACAGACGGGCAGAAATTGCCCAGGAAGTTTAAATTTCCAAAGGGTCGATTTCTGCAGCCCGGGACCCTCTGTGAACCCTGAGCTCAGGGCAGAAACTTAGGTCAGATACAAGGGACTTGCCTGTGTAATTACTCTGGAAATGTTAGAAAGTTTAATACCTGGCCTAACTCAATGATTAGCCAGCATAACTCAAACGAGCAGCACAACCAAGCCCCCACTGACCACCCAACTACTCCTCCCTACCAACTTCAACCATCCCCTCCAACCTAGTTTACCCCAGACCACCCGACCAGACCCCACTACCTCCCCGACCACCTGACTACTTCTGCCGACCACTCTGTACACTCAGACCAGAAATGACTACCCCACTGACCACCCCACTACCCTCCCAACTAGAGCTGAATACCACCACCCCTCTTCCCCTCCCACAACCAACCCAATCATCCCTGGACCACCCTACTACCCCCACCCCGACCAGAACTGACTACCATCTCAACTGCGCCTCCCCAACTACCCGACTAACCCCAAACACCCATCTACAACCCCCTTGCCAGATCCAGCTACCCCCCCGACCACCCAACTATCCCCTGACCACCTGACTATGCTCCCAAAAACCAGACTGCTCCCCAGATTACTCGACTATCTATTTACCGACCTACTTCACCCACCTCACCCATTTACCTACCTCACACACCCACCCACCTCACATATCCACATCACCTGCCTACCCATCTCACCTACCCACCACACCCACTCACTCGCCTACCCACCTACCAATTCAATTACTAATCCATTTACACACCCATTCACTAATCCACATTAAAAGACTTGGATCTTTAAACCTTTTCCTGAACATGCAGCTACTGTGATAAAAAGGGGGCTTGTCATCTCCTTCCTCGCTCACTGAACTTTCTGGTGAGAGTGCGCTGATTCATTTCCACTTCAGCCAGGATCGGAAGATACAGCTGAAAATGGGTCATATCATCAGATCATAGAAAACATCATGGGCAGTGACAATGCACCCATCACTGCCACGCACCAGAAGATGTAGGCCAATCACACAGCCCTACTGTGTTGTGCTTGATCACTTACTTAAGCATTTTAGCCAGCAATATGCCGTATTATCTCATCTCCTAGTGATCAAAGACTGCTAATGATTCCGTCACAGCAGCAAATGGTTGCTGTTCGAGTTAAGCATTCACATTAGAAGAGTGAATTTATATTCTGTTGGAAGTGCCATCTTTCAAATGAGATGTTGAACCAGTGCTCCATCTGCCCCTCACTATCTGAAGCAGGATAGGAGGTCTGAATGTTCTGAGCAGCATTTATATTAGCATCTCTCACAATCTCAGAACCTCCCAGAGTGCTTCTTAGCCAATTGAATACTCCTGGAGTAGAATCATTGTTGGAAAAGTAATAAATTTGTGCAAACCAGTAATCTCAGCACCCCCAACAGTCCTTACCTGTAGCCTGGGCCCTCCACCACCCTGAGACTCTGAGGGGTGCTCTTCCGGTAGCAGCCACAGCCTTCTCCATGGTGATGCTAAGCGCAACAGCTGCCGGCCTCTGATTGTCCAGCAGCTCTCAGTAGGCAGGACTTTCGCCCCCAGAGTCTTGATTCCAGGGGAAGTCCAGTCCCTTAATCAGGCACTGATTACCTTTGATGGAGGGAACCCCTCCCCGAAAGGTGACAAGTGGCCTGCACAGGTTCACCTGTCATTGCATGCCGTATGTCGACAAACCCGTTTGCAGCTGGGTTAAACCCAGTGGCGGCAGGCTGAGACCCTTAAAAGGTCATTAATTGGTCGCTTAAGGACCTCAATTGGCGATGGGATGGGTATGTCAGCCATGGGCCTTCCCACCCAGAACTTAATTCTGATGGAGGTGGAAAGATGGCGGGGCTCAGCTATGCCATCATCTGGCCCTTCCTGCCTCCAAGCTCGCCACCAGTGAGAGCAGGAGATTCTGCCTCTCATCTAAAAAAATGACACTTCCAACAGTGCAGCACTCCCCCTACTGCACTGAATTGTAAGGCTAGATTTGTGCTCAAATTGCTGGAACAGAAAGTGCATTTCCATTAAGCCAATGATGATGGAAGTAGAGCCCTTAAAGCAGGCTATCTGTCTGACCTCTTTAACTTGAGATTAGAGACAGTATGCATTGAGGATAAGGAATAATATTACAAAATTTTGAAGTAAATTTGAAGAATTCCACCCAAGATTTGAAAGATGAGAAAGCAATTTTACCCTCATTATTGCTCATGTATATTCCCTATTTCTCATTCTACTCCACTTCATACACATTTCTGTTTCCTCTGGGTTATAGCGTTGTGCATCCTGTCAGAGTATTAGTGGACAGCCGGTACCACCACATGCCCAACAACAAGCTGAGCTGCTAGAACTTCAAAGCACCTCCTTTTCCAATCAGCTGGAATTGCAGCGAGTGCAGAGGCTAATACGCCAGAAGGAGTACGAGCTGACTAAAGACAGACGGAGAAAAGAACTGATCGAGTCTGAACTGGAGGAGGTGCATCAGCAGAAGGAAGCTACCATCAAGCACAATCAAGTAAGCGTTTAGTGTTTCAAACAAAGTCTTGGTTCCAAGTGTACACTTTCCTTATATGCATTGTATTGGCTAAGATTCTTTTCTGGCCCAGTATGCTTTTTTTTGTCATTTATTTTTCATTAAGTTGAGGTTTGCCTATATTGGGGAGTGACAACACTATCTATCTATTACACTATCAGGAATATTACTAGATCAGGAATTTCGTAGCACACTGGATGTAGAGCAGAGATCCCTGTATTCTGACTCAGCTCCCACCTTCTAATTCACAGTGTGACTTTTTCCATCATCAGCACCGATTCCTCCAACCTCTATCTAAGATTTTCCATTTGTGCCAAGTAATGGTGCCAAAAAAACCCCACTTGAAACCATGTGGCCACTACCTGAGGCAAAAGAGACTTTCACACCATAGACTGGTTGGATTTGAAGCTGAGTTCCTGAGGTGAAGAGCAACATTCCTCCTAAACTATGTGCCCACACAGCAACTTGGAAGTTCCCATGCAGCCCAACTACAAGTTGGCCCCTTTAAATTACTGTACATGCGCGACCAAGAAAAGAAATTTAAAGGGCCCACACTTAAATGAAAAGGTCACGCACCTGATAAAAAAATTAGAGCGGATATTGGTGAAGAACAAGGTATTAAGTATACCCAAGTCTCACAACTGTCAAATTTCTTGCACTTGTTCATCAAAATATCTCTGTATCTGCTGCTGATGTTGATTTTCCACTGTTTTCTTACTGTTTCTGGGTCTACGATATTGAAGCTAATTTTAGACTTATAGAACATACGCAAAATTAACTATACCATATGGTTTCTTTGATTGCTAACCGGTGCAGAGAATCTGTATTCATTTTGTGGCATGCTACCAATAATTTTAGCTATTGGGGGTTTGTTTCAGGAGCTGCTCAACACACTGCAACAGGTCCGGCAGGAGCTCCTGGAGAAGGAGCAGCACTATCAAGCCCTGGAGAGAGAACATCAGCGTGAAGTCCATGTCCAGGGGGAGAACATCCAGTGCCTAAAAGAGAGATTACAGGACAAAGAGCACTTCCTTCAGGTACAAAGAGGCACCCAATCCTGAAGCCTCACAGCAACACAATCCAGTTATTCATTGCCTTGCAAATAGATACACTTTTTTCACTCCATTGATTTCATCCGTTCTCCAGGATTACTTCTCATTCCTCCCCATCTCTATTGAAGTTCAGATGTCTTGCTGGGATATGGTACCACTGATGCTGGCAGCCGTCTGGTACCTCCTCAAAATTCCTATGCTTCATTCTTGTGTGAGCGCATACAGTGAGCAAACTATTCACTTGTTGAGAGTATCACAGCCGAGTCTTATTCAACTCACACACACTTTCCAAGAGGGGTCACGGGATAGCAGTCGGAAACAGCTGCTTTTTTGTAACAGATCCCATTATGTCATCTAGCACTGGGGCAGAAAATTCTGAACCTTAAGCATCTGAGCAAAAATCAGAGCTCAGGCTATGTTGTTCTTTACCAGAAGTGAGAAGAATCCAGGGGGGTAGATTGCCAGAATAGCACCTATATACATTCTAGCAGAGGGCTCAGAGGCAAAATTGATAAAAGTTCCTGAGGTGGATTGAACCTCTGTGCTCTTAGACAGAGGGTGTGCATGCCAGCATCATCAAATTAGTAGATGCCTTGACTTTGAGCTAGAAGGTTGTGGGTTCAAGCGCCACTCCAGGGCTTCAGCACATTTCAGTGCACTGTTGAGGGAGTGCTGATTCATCAGGGGTGCTACCTGTTCACCTGAATTGGTGCTTCAGGTGGACATTAAAGATTCCATGGGCTAGATTTTGCATAGAGACATATTCTCCTCCCACCTTGATGGAAAAGTTGGTCTTGAGCCCTCTGACTCAGAATCTGGCTGCCGTGCAATGATAATATGTTGGAAGCAGCCTTAACTGATTCAGAGTGGGACATCCATCTGGGAGATAACCCCACCCTAGAGAGCTACCAGCCAATTTGATTGACCAGCAGCTCTGTAGTCCCAGCAGTGCCGGGATCGAGCGGTGGCCACCACAGGGAGAAGTGTCATGGAGCCGGGCTTCAGATAAGCCTGGGAGTTTAGATGGGCCTGCCTGGCAGATCCCAGCGAGGGGCTTGGTGGGAGGGGAATGGTGGGGCCGGGTGTTAGAGGCCAGGGGGGAGGGTTAAAGTGGGGTATGATCTTGGAAAGGGGTGCGTCCGATGGGCACCCATCAGAGGAAGTAACCCCCCCACACCTGAGAGTAGCCAAGGCAGTGAAAGCTGCTCAGCTGCCTGCCTTGCCTCCGCCTTCCCCCTGCTCACATCAAACAGCAACAGAGGCAAAATGAGGCTCTTAATAGGCCATTAATAGACCCAAGATGCCTGACACCTTCGCAACCCACTATAATATGGGAGATAGGTTGGGGTAGGCAGGAAGGCAGTGGGAAACCCATCTGTTTTATTTTACCGTGTCAGCCCTGCCTTCACATATGCCAGCGAGGGGCTGCAAAATCCAGATCCATGTTACTAATCAGAAAAGAATAAGGGAGCCCTCTCACTTTCTAGCCCAGCACCCGTCCCTCAACCAATACCTCAGAGAAAGTATTAAATACTATTAAATATTTGTCAATGTTTTACTGTCTACAAGCAGTAAACTTCCCAGGTTAAATCAAAAAAATGACCTGGATTTTGCAGTCAGCAGTGACTGAACGGTGCCAGCCGTTTGCTACACTTGTTCTTGCCCACAGGCTTTCAATGGGCTTTTGCATTGGAACTGGTGGTGATTAGAAATCTATTTCGATAAAGCACTCAACAGAAAATCTGGTACCACTCTGAACAGAGCGAGCAACTGTGTATCTGCATAACCAATCAGATTAGAGAACCTTTATTTAGGTTACAAAGTCTGAGCTAGGAAATATAAGTTAGAATATTTAATTCAATGTAGAATCATGTACAGAAAGCAAAAGAGGGAAGGAAAGAAGCATTGGATTAAGAGATAGGAGAGGCAGAAAGGAAATTGTTTTAATGAAATGTTTTATGTTTTTAAATTTTCAACAATAATTAAAATCTGAAGATATGGGACTGCACGCTCGTGAAACTTAATTCTCAGTGTCTGAGAGGTTGTTTGACAATAATTAAAATTTATCATTGTTAAAAATTTACTTGTGTGGAATTGAACAAGCCCTAACTCTTTCTGACATGCTTAGTTGTTATCTTATCATGTACACTCTTCCAGCTGTTTCAATGGTGAATCTCTCAGCAAGATACCAGTAAAGTGTAGTTCTGGAAGAGCAGGCTAACTTGGACAGCAGCTTCCTAACTTCCACGTTGAAAGTTAATTTGCGGTTGCTGAAAGTTGTGTCTGATTAACATTTTAATAACGGTTAACACTAATAGTATCAACATTATTTCTGTAGTAAAATCTAGGCCATTGTGTAAAAACTCCAATTCCACTGTCCCAGCAATCTCCCTGAACCTTCCTGAAATCATGGCAGATTGAACAAAGGCAATTTTGCTGTTTCTAACACCAGTCTTCCTTACAGTGAGTAAGCAAGTCAGGTTTCAACATTATTATGGGTATTTTAGTGTTATGCTTCATGTTGGTTGGGAGTTGGGTTGACATAGCCTCAACTCTTCATTTAGATCCTTTAGCAGCCACTGCAGAGAGATTTTAATCTTAGCAACTTGGACTGGAGGCAGCCAAGTGCCCAACGTGAAAGGATTCTATTGTAAAGCCAAGGATTTCTCTTTGTATATTCGCAGCAATATATTGAACTCTTTGAATGTCAGGAGAATGGAGAACAAAATGGAGAAGAAAGAGATGCGCTGGTAGATAAACTCCGAGAGCGTATCAAAGAGAGAGATAAAGCTTTGGAGGTAGGTCAGAGTATTTTGCTTCCTATTTATTTCTACTTAATGTAGAAAAAAATGTTGTTTCTTGCTCAATTGTAACTTTTCAGGCTTCCTTTACTAAATGTATTCCTAGTATTAGTGACTGTTTATTCCACTAAACATGTTAATGGCTAAATTAAAAGGAATCCTGTGCTTTCTTTATTAAGTAATGTTCCTTTAATCCTCATTTTGCTTAAATTTTTTTTCACATCTCTACGCCATATTGCACAGTCTGGGGAATGGGGAAAGTCTTCCCTGGCCACTAGGCATTAGAGAAAATGGTCTGAATCTTCTGGGCAGCAGCAATGCTAAGTGCATTGCCAATGCATGTGACAATTCTCCTGACCCAACGCAGCTGTCAAAGAAACACGCAGCGTGACATCCCCAGGGAACTCCATCAGAGCAGAGTACAGTCAGGGGAAGAGAGGACCAGCCTCCTTTTTACCAGTTGGGGGGTGGTTGAGGGGTAGACGGGTTGGTTCGAGGGGGCAGGATGGTGACTGTGGTTTCGGTTGTGGAGTTACCCAGGTAAACATTTCCTGGGTAACAACCAAGTTCAATCCCATGCATCTGTTCAAAGTCTCCAACTCTAGCTCAGAGTCAGAGATGTTCGCAGTGGTCCCAGGAAGCATGGGGATTGCCCATTGGAAGTTTAAACTTCCTTGGCAATTCCCACACGGATCCATGCATCAGGATATCCACAGGTTGCCAACGCACATCTTCTGTTGTATGTCCTGTCTCCAATGATCAGAGACCAGAAATTTGGGCCATTGTAATCTTTGTGGAAGGATATTTTGTGCTATTTTAGCAAAATCATAAAATGACCTTAAGAGGTGTGCTTCTGAGTGCATAAGAAAGCACCGAATGAGATATCCCCCCCCCACCCCACCCCCACTGACCACACCCCTTCCCTGCCATCAGGAGAAACAATGAATTGAAAATCAGTAGTTAAAAGTGTATTTTTTTTTGTTGAGAAAAGATTTCCATAAGGTATTATATAAAAATGTGTACATTGTAAGTAGTGAATTGGAAACAGTTAGTGGATCCCATTAGTGTTAAAAGGATCAGTGTTCTATCAGGTATAGAAAATAGAAAGCTGCTGCTCTGTGGAGAGGGAAGGGAGGTAGAAAAACAGATTTTAAGAGATGCTATCTGCAAAGAGTTGCTTACTTTTTCAGCACAATTTCTTAAGTTTTTATAGTTTTCTTAACAGTTTGAATAAATAGTATATAAACAAAACAAGTAAAAAATTAAAACAATTGATCCTGCACAATGAACCAGTTCACAGTTTGGTAAGACAAAAATGTAGATGTGCATTTGTCAAAAGTGAACGTAGTGTGCAGAATAGGACTTTTTCTGCACTTACAGATACCAAACTAAGGCCCAGAGTCTCACTACACATTGGAGATATTTGTTGATTGTCTTTAACAATATGAATTCAACAAGCTGAGGCAATTGCCATGGAAAAGGAAGGCAGATCTGATAACTCTGAAGTTTTGCAGTTGTACTGATTTTTTTCTTTCTGAGCGTTTCAGATTAACTTGGAACGGATGATTCTGACTTAGGGCCCTGTGTTACGAGAAGGGAGGTGCAGGACTGAATGATCTTTTATTTGAAAAAATTGCTTTTTTTCGAATGCAGTGAATGAAGTTATAGACAACCATAGCAGACATTCTGCATCAGCAACATCCCAGTCAAATGAATAGCCAGTTAACCTGGTTCAGGTCATGTTGATTGAAGCAGAAATATTGACCAGGCCAGCAGGAAAACTCTTTGATCTTTGAATAAAGTCATGGGAGCCTTATTATCCATTTGAATTCTCAGAACAGGTAGATCTGATCTTGGTTTAATATTGCATTTAAAAAATGGCATATCCAACAATGCAAAACTCTCACAGTACTGTGCAGGAATGTCAGCCTAGATTATGTATTCAAGTACTTGAGTTGGAATCAAACCCATAACAGGAAATGAGTGTTACCAACTGAGCTAAAGCTGGGAACCATAGAAATTGCTAGTGGAAACAATCTGTGCAAAATGGCTTGGTCAGCATGGAATTAGAAGACAAAAATTAACAGGCTTGAAGGGAAACTTGAGACTAAAAGAACATTTGTCCCCATATAGTGTAAGTGGATGTGTCTGAGATGGACAGCTGCCCATGGTTGAATAGTGAAGGTGTAAGGATAGATAAATGTGCTGGTATTTTGCTTGATTAATTGTAGCAATTGGAGTATTTTTGATGAACATTCCCTTAGGAGATTAAGACGGACTTTTAAATCACTCAAAACCCTTTTGCTTGTACAGAGTTAAAACCAGGCCCCAAACGCATGTGGTAGAGTTTTTAAATTGTATGTGGAAAAAAAATAGGCTTGATGAGCAGAATATACTTTTGATATTCCATCATTTCTTTTGTCAAAACTTTCAGATACTTGGACACATCGCATTTGTCCACTCAGTAGTTTATTGGAAAAGTAGTGAATAGATCCTTGTGGCAAAGGGAGCATTTTAGAAATGCCTCCAGTGGCAGAAAACCAGTGCTGCAATACTACAATTTACGACAATTTGTATTCCTCTAGCCCCTTTAACATAGTAAAACTTCCCAAGGCACTAACTACCTATTTACTACTTATTTGACACAGCTCCAAATTACTTTACAGAGTTCAGGTACCAGAGTTCAAGATCCATGTAACTTCCTAACAATCAGGAGAGCATATCTATCCTGTAATGAGTTGGAGATCACTTATACTGTTTCTTTCCAGCATGCCATTGATGAGAAGTTCAGTACCTTGGAAGAAAAGGAGAGTGAAATACAGCAGCTGCACCTGGCTCTACGTGAGAAAGAAAGAGATCTGGAGAGATTCCGCTGTATCTTCTCCAATAATGAAGAGACTATCAATGTAAATGGACACACTGCATATCTCTGTTTATATCAGTAGGAAATAAAAAGGATAAAGTGATCAACTAGAGCATTGAAAGGAGACATGTAGGCACTTCATTCTGTTTAATGTGCTCCTGATGGAATCTTGTCCATTTAGTCTATGCTGAAACTGAGGGGCCATTTTCAATTCAGAACCTAATTTTCTAATGGGCTGTCTTTGCTGAGCTTTTCTCCCTGGAGCCACAGCATTAGCATCCCGCCTGTGGGCTACCTGACCAATTAGGAAGGGAGGGCAGGATGATGTGTCAGTTCTATTAAAGGGGCCCTGGCATTGGTTACAAGGGCTCACCAGTACTTGGAATATTCAGGCTGCAGCAAACACAGGAATGGAGAGGAGACCTGGGAAGGTTACACTGTGGGACCCTCTTCTCTCTCTCGCTCTCTCCCTCTCCCCACACACACACACACCACCACCGCCGCCGCCACCCCCCCCCCACCCCCCACTTGCTGGGAGTTTCGTTTTTACTTGGAACTCCTGCTGAAGGGTTGCAGTGAGGTAGCTCACAAGGAAGAGGAACCTCTCTAACCAAGCAGGCATGTTTGGAAGTAGCCATGAGGAAGTCAGTGGCTGAAGTGTGGTCCCTCCAAACTGGAAACAGTTTGTTAAGAGGACCCCATGAGGAAAGGAAAGTGAAATAATACTTCCTGTTGCCAAGCCCCACACTTTGATTTTCCCAGCATTCTCCTGCACAGCACTCCTCAGTGCAACATGGCTTTCAACTGCAGGCATTTCACATCCCCATCTGAATAACCAACACCCTCTTCCACCCATGCCTCACAGCCCCCTCCACAAATGTTGTCCTGCCCTCCCCTCCATACAGGCTACTATGAACACTTACACCTTTCTGCTTTCTCTCCTTGAAAGAGAAGAAAACACACAACTTGGAAAGAGACAGAGACCTGGAACAAGGTGAGATGGGGAGTATTTAGGGGGTGTTAGGGTTTGGGGCATGTTACAGGATTTTTCCTCCATTGGCATCTTGTCAGCTATTGCCAGTGCATGCCCACTTGATCCACAGGGAAGGAGCTCTTGTTCCAGAAGGCTGGAAATGTCAGCAGCGACCTGTCTTGCAAACCCGAGCCTCCTGAAGTACAAGTGTTCACACGCTGAGAAAGTTGATCCTCTACCTGGAGATCCTGTGTGGAGATCCTCTGTTTGGGGTCTCATCTCCCAGTTGGAACTTGATACCCATCTCCTCTGCTCTATGGAGAGACATATGGTTGAGGAGAAGGCACCTGCTGCTGCTGTTGGTGTTGTTCCTGCTGCTGCTGTCAGAGCAGTTGTGGTGGTGTGACCTCTGCTTTTGACTCTCAACAGTGGTGAAAGATGAAGCTGCATTAGCTGCTTCTCATGCTGTGCTGAAAGCTGGCAGCAGGGTAAAGGAGCTATACAAATGAAGTAGATTCTGTGAAGTTAGCAATCAGCTGTCATGAAGTGAATACACTCTTTGAGGGAAGTGCTTTGAGCAGCAGCTTCTCAATGACCATAGCTGGAGCTCCTAGTGTAACTGGTCAAACCAAGTTTCACTAAAGAAGCTTTTCCCACTGTGCATTCACCTCAGTAAACCTGGTGAGGTGCAGGCACAGCATAAAAGCTATGTGCACTTGGGAAAGAGCTATTTGCACTTGGGGAAGAAGGAATTCATGGTTAAAAAGGCTCTCAATTGCCTTTTCAGTCACCCCAATTGCTTTCCTGCTAGACCCACAGGGTTTCCTGCAGAACTTGGAACCCTCCCTGTGGAAATCCAAAAGGAGGTGAGATAGCATCAGGATCCAATTTCCAGGACTTTCCCAGCCCACATTCACACTTGAACTCACCTCCACCTGGCTGGGAAAATTCTGCCCTCCTTGTATAACAACTCCCCAGCATTGACTTGCTTTTATTTTTAAAACTATATTGCATTTCACTAATTGAAAACAGCCATTTTACTGCTTTACTGAATTCCTTGGCAGCCTCATGTCACCAATTGGTGGTCATCATTTTAGCTGCTGGCTGAAATCGTTAAGTCTCTAAATTCTGTGCCCTAAACCTTGTTTTTATATTTTGATCAAAGTCAAGGAAAACTATTAGCAAATAGAAAACTTGTCTTCTGTTTCATCACTAAAAATAATCCCTATTAACATTGTGAATTGTGTTGACTTTGATTTTTTACTTTAGCCATAAGCAGCAATTTGTGTGATCTCATCATCCAGTGATGAGAGCTTGGCTGCTAGTGCTCTCATCAGAGCAGTAAATGGCTGCTGTGACTGAGATTCCAGCAGTCACTTTAAAGAAAATGATGGAACTTGCATATGCAACCTTGCATCAGTTCAGAACATCCCAATGCCTTTCCGAGCTGCTGAATTACTTTTGAAGTGTAGTCACTGTTGTAACTAAGGGCTTATGTGCACAGCAAAGTCCCACAAAGAGCAGTGAGATGAATGACCATATTAGCTGTTATTTGTTTGGTTGAGAACTAAGTGTTGGCACCAGGAGAGCTTGTCTACTCTTTTTTGAATAATGCCATAGGATCTTTTACGTTGACGTGAGTAGGCAGATAGATTGGGGTTTAATGTCTCAACTGATAAAACACCTAATAGTACAGCATTCTGTTGGCACTTGACTGATATGTCTGCCTCATTTTATGTGCTCAAGTCCTGAAATGGGTCTTCTGACTCTTTTTAACCTTCTGACTCAAAGCCAAGAGTGATACCATTGAGCCAAGGCTGACAATGTTATTTGTTTTACTTTTCTGATGAAAAGAGAAAAGTGCATCAGTGCTGAAGGTAAATAAAGTAATGCAAGGGTGCGGTGATGGGAAGTGGGCCTGGTCTATGTATTAACAGGAATTGCTGGAATCCAGTGAGTTCCTTTAAATTTACAATGTAACTACTGTTGTGCTGTATTATAAACTGAGCAATTGGGAGGAATATCTGTGCCACATCTGAAATGGCAGAGGATTGATTTAATGAGCTGAATGGTCTTGATCTGAACTGAGCTTGTGATTGTGATCTTTTTATTCTCTGATTTTCAGAGTCTAGAGAGCCTTATGAAAGGGAAGGACCTGGAGTTAGAGCAGATTACAATGGCATACAAGAATCTGCAGTGGCTGAAGCAGGAGATGGAGGAGAAACATGCCCACTCCCTGAAAGAAAAGGACACAGTCAGCAGTCAGCTGCAGGCAGCACTGCACAACAGCAACAAGGAGCTCGAGGTAGGGAACTTACTGAGCCACAGAAAGAAAAACTCAATCAAAGCTTTGACAATACAAATCCTATTCATGGTGATATGACAAAATAAAATTTCTGAAAAATACACTTGTAATGAGAATCACTTGAATATTTTACAATGGTACTGATGTTCATAATCAGCCCAGGGTCCATACATTGCAAAATTCTAGTGTGCTGTAAACCTGAGCAGGGCTGTGGTCTGTGTGTTTTCGATCTGTTCAAAGCCTGTTTCACTATGAGATTCAGGGCTACTGTCCTTTCTTCTCCAGTTACAAAGACCCTGTTAATAAGCCTGTCAACTAGGAAAGTAAAAAAGCCCTACTCAAACTATAGGATCTTTAAAATAAATAAGAACTGGAATAAGCTGTTTATCTCTCTGAGCACGCTACACCTTTCATGAATATCATGGCTGATCTTCTATTTTAACTCCACCTTCTTGCACTTTCCCCATACCCCTTGATGTCCAAATATCAATCAGTCTCAGTCTTGAATATACTCAATATCTGAGCGTCCTCAGCTCTCTGGAGTAGGAAATTCCAAAGATTCACAGCTCTCTGAATAAAGAATTTCTCATCTCAGTTTAATTTGAATGGAATTATTAGTTCTATAAATATTCATCCGAAGTATGTTCCCATAAAATCCCTTTGTTGCCTTTTTGTTTAAATCTCCCTTGCAGGATCTGACTGTAGTATTGATGAACAAGGTTAGCACTGGGTCTGACGAGGTGATGGAACAGCTGAGGTGGCGGTTGCAGCTGAAGGAGCGAATGCTGCAGGAAGCGCTAACAGACAGAAGCATATTGACAGCTGATCACGAGCAAGAGGTAGCAGAGTTGCTGCAAACCATCAACTCCCATGATCAGCAGATGAAGGTAATATGCTGCCCGACTGCTCTGTTTCTGTTTCTGTATGGATTATTTTCATAAATATCTAAAAGTCCATAGCATTTGTGTATCACAATCTGCTGATATTGCACACATTACGGCTGAATGGCCTACTCTTGTTCCTAATTCATATTACATAGGGATCCCTCTGTCCTTTAGAAACTTTTCAAACAACTTTTTATGACTAATCTTCATAATTGGTCTGTCATGTCACTTCCTTATTAATAATATGGATAACACCTCTAACAGTGTATTAATAATGCAGTGCAATGAGAACATTAGCAACTGAACAAAGCTAGGTCACACAATTTGCTGCTATCTCTACAGATGGTCAGATGAGAGAGGTTTTAATATAATTTCCTGTGTTTTTTTTTCAATTGTTTAGGATGCAGCAAAGAGGTTAATGCATACTCTTGCGGAGAAGAACCATGAGCTTCAGACATTGCGTCATCAGCTGGCGGAGAAGAATCGTGAAGCAGAAAATTTCACTAAGCAGCACGTTTTCTTGTTGGAGGTGCCAACAGAAGTAGCCCGCCTCAAAGAACTTCTTCAGGAAAAGGATCGAATAATCCACGTAAGTCCTTCAAGTTTGATGAATCGATAAATGAATCCTGCCCTGTGCAGAATTCAGCAGTCCTAGTGCTTAATAGTATTCCCTTTCTGCATAATTGGGAGTGAGACACAAAGAAAAGGCCATGGAAGTAAAAGCACAAAATGTAGCTGTAACTAGAAGTATGTGAGCCAATGCAAACAATTGCCTGTAACAACAGAATTAAGAGCCAGTGCAAGCTGTGCATGCTCTTGTAACAAGACTAAGCCAGAAACATTGGCAATTAGAGGTTAAGATCCACTGTGTACCTACCATTGTTTGAGTCCATGACCCCAGTGCTGCCTCTACTGTAGAGTTATCTCATTGAAGTGTTGGTGCTACAATCTATGGAAAAACTTGTCTTTAAGCTGAGAAAGAGTTGGATACAGTTAATTAACTTCCTTCTATTTGCTCCCATTCTATAAAATCTTTGAGTTTTTATGCAGCTTTGTTGACTGTTGTAAATCCAGGATTTGTCAGTCATCTTTTCCACTATATTTTTGGATTATCCTGAGTTAGCTGAGCTTAGCAAAGAAATTCATTTTTAGTGTTCTTCAGTTTTAAAGAGAAATAATTCAGCCAGGATTCCCTTTTCTGACCATTATGTAATGGCTTCTGCCATCCCTGTTGGAAGAATACACTTGACGGCTGTCAGGTGAAGGCAGGGTCAGACTTGGCTACAAATCCCCACCCTTTACCAAATCTTCCCCCACTACCCCCACGATGTGAAAAATAGAACCCACCACTCGCTGTTCAGGCTCACTCAAGAAGAATGGTTAGTTGGGTCAGGTGCTGGAGGACTGATAATGCTCAGGTAACTACATCACAATATAAGTCAGCAGCTCAGGGAGAAAGTTTGGTTGGGGCAGAACAAAATTTTGGAAAAATGAGAGAGAAGCATCACATATCTGAAGCTGAGGCCTAGGAGCAGGCAAGGTGATCACTCTCATAGCCATACAGTGGCACATGAAGCAAAGAGAGCACCAAGGTGAAGAAGAGAAAACGATCTAATATCTTTGAAATAGAGAAAGGGGCTTTTAGATTGAAACACTTCAAGGTGCTTCACATAATGAATTATTCTTTTGAAACGTGGTAACTGTTGTTATTGTAGGCAAGGTACTGGAAACTGCACTTGTAAGATCACATAAAGATCAATGAGATGAATGGCTATCTGATCTGTTTTTGATGGTGTTGGGCAAGGAAGAAATGTCAGCTAGTATACCAGAAGAACTCAGGGTAGTGTCCTAGGCCTAACCATCTTCAGCTGCTTAATCAATGATCTTCCTTCCATCATAAGGTCATAAGTGGGGATGTTCGCTGATGATTGCACAATGTTCAGCACCATTCACAATTCCTCAGATACTGAAGCAGCCCACTTGATTGGCACCCCATCCATAAATACTCACTCCCTCCACCACCGACACAGTGACAGCAGTGTGTACCATCTACAAGATGCACTGCAGGAACTTGCCAAAGCTCCTTAGACAGCATCTTCCAAACCTACAATCACAACCATCTAGAAGGATAAGGGCAGCAGATGGATGAGAACACCACCACCTGGAAGTTCCTCTCCAAGCCACACACCATCCTGACTTGAAAATATATCTCTGTTCCTTCACTGTCGCTGGGTCAAAATTCTGGAACTCCCTCCCTAACAGCACTGAGGATGTACCTACACCACATTGACTGCAGCGGTTCAAGAAGGCAGCTCGCCACCACCTCCTCAAGAGCAATTAGGGATGGGCAATAAATACTGGCCTAACCAGCGACAGCACATCCCATGAATGAATTTTTTTAAAACTCCTTGCTCTTCCTCAAATAGTGACATGACATATTTGACATCCATCTGAATCAATGGAATATACAGAAGCTGAGTTTGATATCTCATCTGCTATAATACCATAGCTATTTTTGTAAAAAAAATAAATGGCCAAAGGTTAATTTATCTTTCACTTGAGAGCAGGGCTGCACCTTATACCAGTAGCATGTTTCTGCCATCTAGAAGCCCCAAACAGTAGGGTAGAAAGAGTGCATTTATACAGAATAGTGGGCTTAAATGAATGGAAAATCACAGGCTGCCACTTGTGATTTCTCTGGATGCACTTCTTGCCTAGAGCATCAGATTGTTGAATCATTTCTTAGATTTTATACCACATTCTATTAGTGTTAAGGCTTGAAAAATATATGGGCGTTTTACAAAAAAATGGAATTTCGGAGACCAGTTGTGAGTTTTTTTCCTTGAAGGGGATAAATTATTTCTAAACTGGATAATCTGAGCTGTTTCTTGAACCTGTTCAGGAGCTGGTGCAGGATGGTCATAGTAAGAATGAGCCCTCCCTCCAGCCTGAGAAAATGGAAGCATCTGAGCCCATTGACATCCAGCAGAATGCAAACGAAAAGGAAGGTAGGTCAAATTAAGCTACAATCACAGGTCATTACCTTCTTAGCTCATACACAAAATAAGCTTCACACACTATTTATTATTCACAATCTTACCTATTGCATCTCAGTACTGATTGTTAGTGATGGCAAAATATAAACAGCAGCTGTCATCTGTACCAAGATCAGATTTTCATATGTCTCTAATTGAATCCAAATGCAGTATAAACACCAATGACTCAATAGCAAAGGAAATGGGTAAAGTAAGAACAGACAATTACCATGGAGAGCGCTCTCAGTACAAAAATGTCCTTTGGTCAGCACTAAATGGAACTTATTTGTTTCACTTCTATAAGCTTTGAATGCAGAGTGTGGGAAATGTCTCACTGATGCAATTGGGCCTGCTCTACTGGACCTTTTGGGTTAGATTTTCTATCTTTCATGCCTCACACACAAAAGACCTAAGGGATGCACCTGATCAGGGTAACAATGTGGCTTCACTGAAATTTCCAATAGATTCTGTGCTGAAACAGGGGATGGGTTTCTGAATGAATCAGATTGTACTAATCATTAGCTTTAATTAGCTGCCCCCCATCCAGTACAGAACCCACTGGAAACTGTATGGTGTAAGGTCATAACTTCTTCGGAGTGGCAGTCAGCATTGGGCTGCCACTTTGTGCCCACTTACCTCCGCCAAATTTCTGCCATGTCTGTCTTGCCCAACCTTCCAACACGGGCCACGCAAGATCCAAGCTGCACAGCTGTCTCCGAAGTCCAGTGTCACAGTCCAGCACCGTCAAATTGAAGGAGCACACGCCCCTTTTTTCCAGCACTAGCTGCTGTAAAGCAGGTAAGTTTAAAGGTTGAATTGAAATTGACAGGCCAGAGGGAAGGTAAGTGGATTGGATTTGGGGGTTGGCGGTGCTCAGAGATGGTGGGGATAAGGAGCAGGGTTTTGGACATTGGGAGAGGGTGGGGGAGGTCAGACATCAGGAGGAGTTGAGGGGGTCGGACACTCGGGAGGGGATGGTGGGGTTAGATATTCGCTGGGGGGGGCCTGGGGGGGGGCGGGCATCGGGGGAGGGTGGGGAGTCAGATATTCAGGGAGTAGGGGGCTGGGGAGATCAGACATTGAGAGGGGCTCGGGGGGGGGGGTTGGACATTCAGGAGTGGGTGGGGGGTTCGGACATTAGGAGCTGGGGGGGTCAGACATTCGGGAGGGTTGGGCGGGTCGGATATTTGAGTGAGTGGGGGTGGAGAGGTCAAAATTTCAGGGGAGTGGGTGGGGTCAGTCATTCAAGGGGTGTGGGGGGTGTTGGACATGTGGCGGGTGTGGGAATGTTGGAATTTCGGGGTTGGGGGTGTTGGACATTCGGGGGGTCAGGGGCTGGGCATTCGGGGTGGTAGGGAGGTTGGAATTTCAGGGGGTGTGGGAGGTCTGACATTGGGTGGAATTGGAGGGGTGTTGGACATTGGGGGGTGGTACGGGTCTGGTTGGACTTGTGGGGTGGGAGGTCCAGTAGGGTTGGGGGTTGAGAGTCGGGCCTGAGTGGGGAGAAGGGTTTGGTCGGGGGTCAGGGTGAGGAGTCCCGTGTGGGTGGGGGAGTCCCTAGGGGGTCAGGGCTGTCGGGAAGTCCTGTGGGGGGATCTGTCTGGGTCTTTACGATTGTTGCCCAGAAGTTAGAAGTAACTTAATTCTTCAAACGTTTTCTGGGTAACTATTGGTATTATCCTGTTGGAACCATCCGATGTTTGTGTTTCAAATCGTATTTTCAGATGGTTGCCAGCGCAGCGCAATAGCCCAGAGCAAGGGTGAACTTCTGGGCAATTGCGTGCCAATGCTTACCTGTGAATCTCCAAGAGGGATTCCCCAGCGTGTCTGGGGGTAGCCCCCCAACTCAACAATGGGCAGCTGAGAAGTTATGGCCCATTATAGATCAGTTTCTAGGTTAATCAGCTCTACTACTGCCTTCCAATGCACAAAATGTAGAGTGCAAGAAGCCTGTTGTGAGTTTAATCCTTTTGGAGGTTGTTTCCAGTATGTTACAAGCTGTGTGATGTCACCACACTTTTCTCTGTTAACAGTAGTACAGACAGCCATAGATGGAGATGATGCAATGACTGATTCAGAACAAGAAGACATCAGGCAGGTCGAGCTAGAACAAATAAAAGAGGAACTGCAGCTTGTTTTGAGGAAAGAGAAAGAGACCACGGTGAGTTTTAAATCACCATTACTGGAGTTAGCAAAACAGTCTGAGGTTCCCGAGTTTGGAGTGCGTTATTAAAAGCCTTGCCTACTAGTCATTTTGGTTCAAAAGTCCTCACCAAAAATGGCGATATGGGGGAATTCACGACTTTATTGGGGAAGTACAGAGCTCTTCTGATTCAAATTTGAGTCCCAGATTTGTTTTGTTAATGAGAGGAAAGTGGTAGGATTACAGTTAATCTTGATGCCTTCATCCAGGGAGGAAGAGGAATATCACCTAGGTTTTCCCACTCCTGATCACTGTCCAGTGAACTCAACTGTAAAATGCATGTGAGTGAATGTTGATGTTTCCATGGTCAATTAGCGGCCAACACTTGATATTAACTCAAATGGAAAATAGTTGGTGCGTTAAGAAAAAAAAGGGAAGAAACTGGTGTGGAAAATTAAAAAGAGGAAAATAAAGCTTAGGTTTTAAAAGTTGTTGGAAAAAAGGGAACCCTCAGGCATCAGGTGGCACATGAAAACAGAGGCAAAAATCTGGCAGCCATTCAGGTGGATGCAAACCAAGGTACACAGCTGGAGTTTTATTACCCAGAATTACTGATGAAAGAGGGAACAAATTGAAATAGAAATTCACCTTATTCAAAGTCAGGCAAGTAAGTTTTCTCTCAGAATTTGATAGGTTTGAGAAAAGGACAGCTGCAGAATGAAGAACTGAGGAAAACTTGGCCAAAGAAAAGGAAAAAAGGTTCCAAGAGTAGGAAGGAAAAGCTTTGGGGGAAGAAAGGAAAATGTTCCCAGTTACTGAGCAGCAGATCCAGCAAACTACAGTAAACTGCAAGTTGTGCATTCCTCGGTGTATTGGAAACAAGGCTGAATAAACCATCTATGACTAAACTGCTCACTCTCAAGACCTCCAAACTGAGAAATTCCTTTCGTCCTACAATCTGCAGACTTTTAAAACTCATTTGGCTTCATTTAACAGCTACTCCTTGATTTAGCTTGGCTTCTCTCCTACGCTTTTCAACTTTAGTGTCTTGCATCATGGTGCTGTTTAAATTTCCTGCTTGAATCATGATTTTTTTTTAAATGTAAATTTTTGGACTTAGCGAATCATGAGTGTTGGCTATGTTGCTGACATTTCCTTCTTGTAGTGGGGACATGAGGCTTGATTTTAGGTTAGAGGTGGTAAGTGAAATATCTTGTCAAGTTTTGAATGTTTTAAAATATTACTAGTCTCCATCTTTGCAATGTGATTGATATGAGGGCAGGTATCTGAATGTGGTTTTTGTTCTTGCATTCTCAAGCTTGAGCTGACCACACTGCAGTCTGTCCTCGCCAATCAGGAAAGAGAGATCCAGCGTCAGATAGCCGAGATCGAAGTTCTCTCAAGCAACATTCGTGTCAAGGAGGAGTGCATTAAGGTCCGTTCTGATTTGAGCAGCAGTTGGCTTTTGATATACAGCAATGGCAAGGATAGACAACTAGTTTGACAGGACATACTGATTTTTCTGAATTATACCTTTTGTGACCAAGCTTTTGATCACCTCTCTGTTAGTGAAGTTACTAATTTTGTCTCATGTTAGGGATGGTTTTCTGCTCGAGGAAGTATGAAGCAGAGCTTGTACAGACTGATTTTACGTGGGACTTCCATGGTCAACAGACAGATGAACCATTCATTCATTCACCATGGGGTGAATCCAAACCTGGGTCCCTGGGATGAGAAAAAAGTCTTTTTCAGTCTCTTAGAGAAGATCTTGCTCAACCGTCATCTATCTAAATAAGACATTTTAGAGGGCCAGTAAAGACACAGGTTCTTTAAGAATGACAACATATTTATATATAAAACATTGCACCTTTGAGACTGTACTTTGGTCATATCTGGATATAAAATTCTAGGGCTTGGTGCTGTGTGTGATTTATCAGTCAAATTGCTGCAAAGTTGATGTTTGTTGTGTCGCACCATAGGACCTGCAGATGCAGCTGGTTCAGCCATGTGAATTTCCAGAGGTGGAGAGGCTTACACAGGAGCTCCTGGTATTGAGGGAGCAAGTGGCAAAAATGCAATCATCTACACAGAAAAATGTAGGAAAAAAACACCATCAGGTATATGAGGTCTATCAGGTATTTATGTGTGTGTGCATATACATGTGTACAGTGGAAGTGTAATGGAAAATTTAGTGGTATTTTCACACTTGCTTCAGCTAGGCTTGAACTTTGCTGAGTTCCAACTCCCTTTTTAAACCTTCTTGTCTGCAGTAAATAGGAATCAGATAAACTCATGTTCATCAATGAGTCCAGAGTCATGGGAAAAATAAACGGCCTAAAAAATAGACAGATAGGATGAGCTGGTGACTGAGTATTTCATAGAATTCTACTGTAGAATGAGTAAGTGCTATTAGGAGTACATGTTTTTTTTTATCTTTATGGGTTTGATATATCAGTGGGCTGGTCTGGTGGACAGAAAAGTGACAAATGGAATTCAACCCAGAGAACTGTAAGGTGATATATTTTGGGAGGTCAAACAAGAATGGGAGGATACTGAGAGGTGTAGAGGAAGTGAGGGACCTTGGAGTCCATGTCCACAGATCCCTCAAGTAGCAGGACAGTTCGATAAGGTGGTTTATAAGGCATATGGAATATTTTTTTTTTATTAGCCAAGGCAATAAATGTAACAGCAGTGAGATTATGCTGGAGCTATGAAAAGCACAGTGAGGCCACAACTTGAGTACTGCATGAAGTTCTAGTCACCTCACCACGTTAATTACACTAGAGAGGGTACAGAGGAGATTTATGATGATGTTGCCAGGACTGGAAAATTGCAGCTATGAAGAAAGTTTGGGTAGGCTGGGGTTGTTTTCCATGGAACAGAGGAAGCTGAGGGGGGATTTTATTGAGGTATGCAAGGTTGAGAGGGGCCTGAATAGAGTGGATGGGAAGGACTTATCCTTTCCTTAGCTGGGAGGTCAGTGACTCGGGGGCATAGATTTAAAGTGATTGGCAGAAGGATTAGAGGGGAGATGACAAGATGATTTTTCACTCAAAGGGTGGTAGGGGTCTGGAATTCACCAGAATTCACTAGTAGAGGTAGAAACCCTCAACTGATTTAAAAGGTGTCTGGATATGCACCTGAAGCCCCGTAACCTGAAGGGCTATGGACCAAGTGTGGAAAATGGGATTAGGCTGGGTAGCTTGTTTTCTGCTGGTTGCAGACATGATGGGCAGAGTGGCCTCCTCTGTACGATAATTTTTTCTAAATTTTCTAAATATCTGAATAGGAGGAATGTGCAGGGATATGGGGAGTGGATGGGGGAGTGGCAGTACGTAAATTGCTCCTTAGGAGAGCCAGCATGGACACGATCGGCTAAATAGCCTTCTTCTATGCTGTAATGATTCAATGATCCTATCCTAGAAGTAAAGCAGTGCTATAGGGTATAAATATAGGCAATTTCCCCTATATTTTTGTGGCATGATGATGGTATAGGGATAAGGTCACCTGTACTGGTAATCCAGAGGCCCAGGCTAATGCTCTGGGGACATGGGTTCAAATCCCACCACTACAGCGGTGGAATTTAAATTCAATTAATAAAAGCTGCAGTTGAAAGCTAGTCTCGATAATGGTAACCATAAAATGATCATTGATTGTCATAAAAACCCACTTAGTTCAATAACGTCCTTTATGGAAGGAATTCTGCCTCTTGGCCTTTTTGTGACTCCAGACCTACAGCAATGTGGTGGACTTAACTGTTCTCAAGGTATGTTGGCCTTGCCAGTGACACCCACATCCCATGAACATATATATAAAAAATCTCACCAGGACTGTTTGGAGCAAGAATGAGTAGAGATTGGGAAGTCCCAGGCAATGAAGGAGAATGTGATGTGAATCAACCTGGGTCATATTTGAAACTATCAGAGGTTTGAGAACACTAAAAATATAATAGGGCAAAAATGAGCAAAAAATAGATTGAAACCAGGACTTATTTGAGTGAATACAAAGTGAATCTCCTTTATTTTATAATCCTTTTCCTTTTGAATCGCCTTTTTCCTTCCTCAACTGAATCCATCCACTCCTTGCTGGGATACAGTCCATAGACACTGGGTTGCCTTCTGGTAGCTCTGCCAACTGCCCACATATGCCTTGACAATGAATTACATATTATTCAGTTACATGGCAAAGGTATCACAACCAAATGGCACCTTCCCCTCACTCAGTGTTCATATGTGTACTTCCAGCAGAGGTTGCTGGATAGTGATTGGGAATGGATAAATATTCCCCCGACAACCTATGAGATCAATAATCAATTGTAATGTCTGCTCTAGTGTCCAAACTGAAAATTTGCAAATACAGCATAAAGTGAATGTCAACATTAAAAGCCTGAATTATCTATCTCATTCTTTGAAATGGCTCATCATTTCTCCCTATTTCACATGGTTGCTATTGTTTACTGGCAGCTGATCTGTGCCCTTGAAGAGCAGATCCAGGAGCAGTCCCGACTGAGCGAAGCTCTTCGATCTGAACGACAACTCTACATCAGCCTTGTTAAATTCCACAGTCAAACTGACAGGTAAGAAAAGGTAAATGCAGAAAATCTGCACTCTCTGTGCTTGTGCCTATGTCCTGAATGAGCATGTGTGTAATTTTGCACTTCTGCATAAATATCTAGCTAGCACTGGTTACCACTTTTAGAAGTGAGTATTCAATTTTATTTCTTGACATTTCCAAAAATAAAAGATAATTTTTGTATGTTTTTGCACTGATTATTATTAAAGTGGAATCATGGAAATGAATTGTAAAATATTGATGAGTGCCACATACACTATTCGCAGACTCCTGCTGTAATGTTTGTTGTCTTGTCCAAAGTGGCATGTTTTCATAAAAAACCTCCGTGAATTAATATTAACTGCATGCAGCAGAATGTGGAATTGTGATTGCCTTGAAAATGTTACTAAAAGGAAATGCTTGGTGTTTAATGCTTATTAACTAAACACGTGCAATATGTGATCTTACCTGAATTCAGAAAATTGTAATTATGAGTTTTCTTCCTGTCTCCTATAAGTCATGATCCATAATGTGTTGCATGCATCCATGACAGAAAAGATATCATTTCATTTTAAGTAATTTCCTTTTCCCTGCTTATGTTGGTCAAATAAAAGCATTTTCCGTCATGTCTTTGCACTTGCTCCATTTTGAATGTATGAGTCACACCATCTTTCCCACTGATTCACTCTCCGTACTAAAGGTAGGGTCAAGGGTGAAATTGCTAAACAAACCCAGTAGCTATTTACTGAACCACTGCAACTTATTATTGCAGTTAATTGTTTCAAGGTAGCACCCTCCAGCTCCCCCTGAGAGCCAGAGGGCATTCACAAGTGACACTTTGGCACAACAAAGCATGCAGCCAGGTGGTCTGTAGGGAAGAAGAACTTGCTCATGTATAATTGGTATCGCTGCTTGATTTTATTTTGCACCACGTTCAACAATAAATATGATACTGGTATTTCATTGATACTAATTTGTGAGAAATTGTGCTGGTACCTGCACCAACGATTAGTTTTATTATTAACCTTGTTCGTTGTGTGTGCATTTATTCAGGTTAAGGATTACAGGATTGCAGTTCTTTGATGAGGTCAATCATCTCAGTTCCAGGACATCACCATAGGGGTTCCTCAGAGTAGTGTCCTAGGCCAACCATCTTCAGCTGCTTCATCAATGACCTTTACTCCATTATAAGGTCGGAAGTGGGGATGTTTGCTGATAATTACACAATGTTCAGCATCATTCGCGACTCCTCAGATACTGAAGCAGTCTGTGTCCATATGCAGCAAGAGCTGGACAATATTCAGACTTGAGCTGATAAGTGGCAAGTAGCGTGTGTGCCACTCAAGTGCCAGGCAATGACCATCTTGCCAAGAGGGAATCTAACCATCTACTGTTGCCATTCAAGGGTGTTACCATCGCTGAATTCCCCCACTGTCAATGCCCTGGGGGTTACCGTTGACCAGAAACTGAACTGAACCAGAGGCTGGGAATTCTGTGGTGAGTAACTCATCTCCTGACTCCCCAAAGCCTGTCCATCATCTGCAAGACACAAGTCAGGACTGTGATGGAATAGTCACTATTTGCCTGGATGAGTGCAGCTCCAACAACGCTCAAGAAGCTTGACACCATCCAGGATAAAGGAGTCTGCTTGATTGGCACCCCATCCAGCACTTTCAACGTTCACTCCCTCCACAGTGCACAGTGGCAGCAGTGTGTACAATCTACAAGATGCACTGCAGCAACTCACCAAAGCTCCTTTGACAGCACCTTCCAAACCCATGACCTCTACCACCCAGAAGGACAAGGGGAGCAGATGCATGGGAACATCACCACCTGCACGTTCCCCTCCAAGCCACACACCATCCTGACTTGAAACTATATTGCTATTCCTTAACTGTCTCAGGGTCAAAATCCTGGAACTCCCTTCATTACAGCACTCTGGGTGCACCTATACAACATGGACTGCAATGGTTCAAGAAGGCAGCTCAGCACCACCTTCTTAAGGGCAATTAGGGAGGGGCAATAAATGCTGGCCTAGCCAAAGGCACTCGAATCCCATGAAAGAATCAAAGAAAAATTTGCCAGTGATTCTGAATCACTGCATCTGTTCTATTTGCTATAGGGCAATTCATCTGGTCTGTAATTTCCACGTAACTGAAGTTATTTTGGTTCTGAAACCTTTGTTAAAATATAAGCAATTTTCTTGGGTTCAAAACTTAGTTGTTCACGGCATTCCCTGACTTACAGTAAATACACATTCTCATCAAGTTCAATCTCTGTCTCTTGACGAAATATGATCTGAGGCCGATTTTTTGTTCATAATCTCCTTCATGTCCAGGAGCTAAAGTTCAGTTAATTTTGGTAACTCTTAATTCAGACCTATTTTCCCCCTCTACTTCATTCTTGTACCTAAGATCAACCCCTGTGGTAACCAACACTTGGGACAGGATTTTATAGGCCTCAATGGTGTGTTCGCAGGTGGGGGACAACGGGGGCCATAAAATTCACCGCCTAGGCCAGCCAGTTGTTCGCCACAAGGGATGCTTCCCACCCAGCCTCAATTTTGAGGCTGGCGGGAGAGGTTCGGGGCAAGGAGAAGCCCGGAAAGTCACCCTCCTTGGGCTTGGGGATGTGGAAGGGGCACCTCCCTCAAGGGCATTCTTTCCAAGTCGGGTGCCCCAAGATCTGTCTCCCCTGAGGTGCTCCCTATCCCCCAGCCTCCATTAAGATGCCCAACCCCCCACTCTCCCCCATCCTGTTAGACCTCACCAGCCCCCCACTCAGTGAGACCCCCTGCGCTTACCTTGTCCCAGACTCCAAGGCTTTGAATTTGTGGGCTGCTTGTAGTCCCAGTCCAACCCAAAGCTCGGCGCTGTGGGGCTGCTGTGATCAGAAGGGATGTGTTCCCTGCTGACTGAGTGGTGAGGCGGGAAACCACGCTATCTGAAAATCCTGCCCTGGAAATTTATCGAACTCTGAAGCCCAAAAGTTAAGTTTGTCACAGGCTTAATACCACATTAAGGAGTTGGGGAAGTGGAAAGAATAGAACAATATCACCTTATAACTGAGTGTGTCCTACAGTCCTCAAAGGAGGGTGTGTGCAGCTATTTCTTCTATCTATTGTCCTTTCATCAAGCACTGTCTGTGATAGTTTATTTTTGTCACATTCACATCTCTACTTAGCTCCAGCAGAGAAGATTCGCTGCAGGCCGAGCTTTTAGCTGTACAGGCACTCCGCAGACAACTGGAAGAAACCCTCAAGAGGAGCCAGGAGCACATCAGCAGGCTAGAGAGGGAATCTGAGATGCCAGCAGATTCTGGAGGTGGGGGAATGGACAGGCTGGGAAGTCCTCAAGAGCATGTGGCATCCCTTGCTGAGGGGTCTCGCACCCAAGCAACATAGCGTGCTACTGGGATGTGGTTATCTTGAAAATCTTGCTAACAGGAAATGCTTGCTTGATGCAAACGGGTTATTAATTGAACGTGTGCAATGTGAGCTAACCTGGATTCAGAAAATCATGATTGTACCCTGTATGAGTTTTCTTTCTATCTCCTAAAGTCATGACACAATGTTTTGCATGCAACCACAAGAGGAAAAATATCATTCCATTTTAAGTTATTTCCTTTTCCCTGTTTATGTTGGTCAAATAAAAGCATTTTACCATCATACCCTTGCACATCCTCCATTTTAAATGTATGAGTCACACCTTCCTTCTCATTGGTGCATCCTCCTTATTAAAAGTTAAGGTCTAGGATCAAATTGCTAAACAAACCTATTTACAATTTATGAATAACTGCAGCAACTCAATTATATAGAGTAACTATTGATGCAAATTTTTATTTATAGATTCATTTATTACTTATTCTAACCGTTATTTTAACCTTTACTTCTGCTGTGGACCACTCCATATTTGACAAAGCAAATGGTAAACCTGGTCCCTAAGCCTCAGTCCAAGGTACTCTTCTGCCACAACGATAGGGAATATTTGAGTTTCTCCTAGTGCTCTTTTGCTTTCCATGTGGCGAAGAACTGGGCCTTCACCGATTGAGAGTTTGTCATGTAGAAAGCACAGATTCAAGCCCACTTTTTATCACAATGCGGCAAAGGAGACTTGAAACAAATTGAACATAAAATAAATTCTGATAACTGGGTATTACTAGCATTAATGAACATAGTATTTTCAAAGTGCTGCTTTAATGAAGGGTGGTGGGCATGCACGAGCGTTTGCAGAGCATGTCACTAATTTAATTTGTGAAATTCACAACTGAATTTAAGAATACCTTGTGACCAATTATTATCTAATTATTGCACAAGTTTTGAGTGCAATACAGTGCCACTGGATGTTCTAGGTCAATAGTAATGTATTCTACATTAATCATATTACTAGGTAGAATTTTTATTACAAGGTGATGGTGGGCTTTGTAATTCACTTCATACCCCATCACCCATGTTATATCTCCCTCCTCGCTCAGCTGATGTAATGTCATCATTCAATATCATGGATTTCTCATCCTATTCTGAAGTTGGTTTAAAGCATGTTACCATTTTAAATGTACTTCTTTATTATAATACTTGCAAATTTTAGGGAAAGCAAGCAACAGTTTGATCCCTACTTATAGGAGCATCATCTTTGTGAAAAAATACTGAGCTAAACTCTTTCAATCTTCTCTAAGCAACTAATGTAAATTACATAAACTGTGTTAAAACACATTGCTCTGTCACTGTAAATCGTGACCTGAGAAACACTGCTCTTCTGCTCCAAACAAAAAAAAAAGTTGCCAAATTATTCCCCGTCTCTTGTGAGAGCATGGTGCATATAAAGGTTTAGTTCCACAAGCATTGTAACTTGCAGAAATTCAACTATATTAACCATTTTATATCCTTTAAGCAGTGAGTGTCAACAGACTATTCAACCATAGTGAACACTTTTGACATCCATAGTTGGCAATTTCCAGCAAGGATCATTGGATAGCAATCAGGAATGGGAACACAGATTGACTAACTTGCATTTGGAAAAAAATGGCCTGTCCCATTCCTCAAAATTATAATCTCAAGCTTGGTACGTGCATTCTGCCTCAGCCTGGTATTTTCCAGGGTTTCTCCTGCCAGTGCGAGAAGAGGAAAGTAAGGGGAAAGGGTTTTCCTATAATTGATAACAGCAATAAAAGCACATTCTTAAATCTATAGACCTATAAATTCAATAGATCTATAAATTCAATAGAGAGCATTTGCATGCTTTGAATGCTAAGATAACCTTGCTCCATAGTTATCTCTTGCTGTTTTCATTTTCCAGGAAGAGAAAACAACAGGAACACTTCAAATCTCAGAGCTGGGGGGCTGTGATGAGAGAAAAAAAGGAGAAAGTTAGGGAAAGAGGGAAGAATATATTAATGCCACTTAGTTTTTCTTTGGTATTTAACATAAGGGCATTGAAACCATTTACAAAACTCCTAAAGCCAACTTGGCTGAAATGATGTGACTGAGCACAAATTCAACCTGGGATATTCCCCATCCATATAGCTCACGGAAGCCAGTCACTGTTTGTTGATGTCACCCAGTTCTGCTTAGGTAGCAATCTGGTGATACTTCAGGAGATTTAAAACAAACACTGAAAATAGTTTTCCTCGATCTGGGCTAAGAGTGGATTGTAATTGAGGTAGAAATTTTATTTACATTTAGATACATATTTTTCAAATTAACTGACTTGTTCCTTGGGCCAAAACTGCAATGTCAGCAGCAACCTCTGTTGTTAACTCTTTGGCTGCACTGATAGATTTCACCCAGTAGTCAAATCCATTTTTCTTGTGCCAATAGGCAATGCACAAGGATAAAATGAAAAGGTGACTCCATAATTTTTATTAATAATTCAAAGATTATGTAGATGCTGACTTAAACTTTCTGTTGGTTATTGTACAGGCAAAGGTGAGATGGGTGAGCATTCCACTCACCATGGAACTGTCTCCTCACCCGGATCATATTCTGGGACCTAGTGCCATACCATATTCTTTTGTGGGATGTAAGGCCAGCATTTGTTGCCCATCCCTTAATTTTCTTTGAACTGAGTAGGTTGCTGGGCAGTTTCAGAGGGCAGTTAAGAATCAACCACATTGCTGTGGTCTGGAGTCACATGCAGACCAGACCAGGTAAGGACGTTATGGAGCCAGATGGATTTTTTACAACATCAGTGATAGTTTCATGGTCAACATTACCGAGACCAGCTTTATATTCCAGACCTATTAACTGAATTCAAATTCCACCAGCTAACCTGGTGGGATTTGAGGCCATGTTCCCAGGGACCTCTGGGTGATAGTCCATTGACATTACTGCTATGCCACCATCTGCCCATAGTAAATGTTGCACCACTCTGGGGATGTGTAAAGAGGTGGTCAGCTGTTTCTCAATGAGACAGCATAAGTTCCCACTTCAGAGTGCCACCAGAAAGCAACGTGGAAGATGCAATAATGGAATCCCATTGTTTCTTGCTTCTGCCTGCTCCAATGTTCCAATCAATTGCAGTGTGAAAGTGGAGGGTAAGGAGAGAGGTGCAGGGAGATGATGGGTAATGACGAAAATTTCTTTTATATGAAGTAAATTATGGTATTGATCTAGTTTGTAAATGTAATTACAATTGGTGAAAGTATCATTCCCTGATATGTTATAATGGATGGAAGGGCTCATTTTAGTGAATATTGACGATTGCAAGTGTTTTATATTGATTTAGGTAGGCTCTGGTGTAACCCCCAAACGGATCTGTTGCTGGGACAAAGCCCTCTGAGTTTGCTATGTAACTCAGCACTGCTTCTTACTTGGATTAATATATATTTGGCATCAACAGGAAGTTGTTTCACTATCTACAGTTTTACAGATTGCAAGGCAGAGCACCATTTACTAAAAGCTCCTTTGAGTTAAAAGCTCCTTTTTCAGATCCAACTTCACATCGGCAGATTGTCCAGATTCAGTTGTAGTATGTTAAATGAACTGTGATTTTTGCTGTCACTGTCCAGCAGCATGCAGCCAGCAAGACTTTGTGCTTTACCTTCAATCTCACCTGTTCATGAGCCACACTTTTCTGTTCAGTCTGTCTACAATGAAAATGTAGTAGCATGTGTTTTTTCAACAGAGTTGCCAGTCATTAATTATATAGTTAGTTCTTGGTTTTACAGCTCAGCGCCGGTGTATTTTTAGCGAGGGGTGTATAAAATGTGACTGGTGACTAGCCCACCGCCTTCCTGCCCGTCCCCGACCTGTTTCCCATAATAAGGTAGACAGGCAGGTGCCGAAATCAGCAGCCTGCCCACCATTTTTAGAAAGAGAATTAACAGGCAATTGAGCTTGTTAACAAGCAGGTTAACCCAAATATTACGTTGCCCACACCATGCTTGGGTAGAACTGTGCAGGCCATTTTTAACCAGACTGGTTAAAAGGTATGAAGAAAGGGGGTTGCATCCTTTAGGGGATGCCCTGTATGCATCAAGGCCCCCTCTCCCAAGATGTTACTTCTTCTTTGTCATTTCCCACCTCGCCACCAAAATCCACCCTTCGCCCCCACCATAGGCTCCCTGATCCTTCCCCATCCAAAAGGGTCTTGCCTGAGTCTGGAAGCCATGGTTGTGTTCATCCTGGGCCCGGTTACAGTCCCAGCAGCTCCCAACACTGAGTTCTCGGGCTACTAGAGCTGCCAGCCAATCAGATTGGCTGGCAACTCAAGGGCAGGACTTCCTCCCACTGAGGGGCAGAAACCCTACTCTCATCTACTTAAGGCTACTTGCAGCATGTTTTGCTTCAGGGTGGCTTTGTTTAACATGGGTCAGCTGGTGTCGACATTTCTTCAGTTTCAGTTGACATTTTCAGGAGCCATTGTGCACAAAGTATGTTGCTTCTATGTCCTATTTTAGTAACCAGACAACTGTAAATAATGCAGGTTATATCAGAGCATGTTAATAAAGGAGTGAGCCTTGGATTGGTTATGTGCCTGTATGATTGCACATATGCTAATTCCTTACAATGAGTTGTAGATTAAGCTGTAATGACAATTTTCCACAGCTGTATATCCTAAATTAGGTACAACAAGAGGCTATTCAGAACTTCAGGATTGGCTTGGACTACTTCCACTTCTCTCCTGCCTTGGCGTGGTGTCTGTATCTCTTACCTCTTGCAAAGTTGGAATCTGCCAATTTCCTCTTCTATTCTTTAATCATGTCTATGTTGAGGGCATGGCAGTTGGCTGTGGAAAATGATAGCTCCACAGAAAAGAATGGGCAACCCAAGTCTTTCTGGGATAATTTATATAACTTTCTGTTACTGCATCTCCAACCAGCTACTTCTGCAGTGAAAGTTGTGAGGCTCCTCATCATCACTAACAATAGCATATGTTTATTCTGAGAATACCAGAAGCGAAAGAGGAGCACTGGCTCCAATTTTAGTCCAAGCCTCTAGATATCCCTCAAAACAATAGTTCTAAGGCAAATTGTAATTGGTAAGACAAAATTTTATCCTTCCATAAAGACCCTTTCCTTCAGCCACTTGTAGCAGTATTTCACATGCTACATACTCAGCATCACAAGAATTGCCACAACTGTTGCTACACTGGAATTCATGGCATTGGTTTTATTGCCCACAGTGAGGGAAACAGAATTACTGCAAAAAGATGACACGATTACAAGGATAGATCTTGCTGACTTAACAAAGACGTTTTAAAATAAGCATTTAGATAAAACAGGTCTGTATTGCTTACTTCCAACGTGTTGGTAAGATGGATCTGTAATTCCACTCAAATTTATCCTAGAAATATAGCATTGAGCTTAGAACATTGCAAGACTGGTAAACCATATTTATAAGTTGAAGCACTTTGAAAACAGCTCTATAATCATGGTAGTCTTCATTTTATTTGGTATCTTCATACTCTTTGTCCTTCAAGGGAAGTAAGGAAATAAACTTAATATTCCTTAGATTGATCAACAGGCAGTAGGGGAAGTCTAAGATAATTTGGACTCTGAGTAGAAGGGTTTGTTACACTGAATGGCTTTTACTTATTCTGGATCTTCTTATATTTCTTCGCTATTGAGGAGTTGAAAGAGGGGAACAATTATCAGCAATTTATGACCTTGTAACCATAGCCTAGAAACTTAATCCAGTGGCATTTTACTTCATATAACTTTTCATTAACCTAAAACAATCCTCACTAAAATCTGCAATTCTGCTATCTGGTGCTAAGCCTAACGAGACTGTTGCATGTTGAATAAAATCAAATGAACAGCAATAAATTACTTTGTAATCTACAAGATCACTATGCCTATGGGGGTTCTTGAGCTTCAGCCAGCCCATGATATTTATGGTGGGAACACGTGAGCTTCAGTTTAACCTTTCCATTCTCTGTTGATTCATAATGCCCATATTGAATACCACCGGAAGAGAATTGCACACTGATTTTCTCCTCATTCAAAAGACCCCTTAAAATCTAGCTTTTCAACTCCACCTTTTGGCCACCTCCCCCAAATTTACTGCTGGTCAGGCCTGGTCCTACCTATGAAGTGTTTTGGGCTGCCTTCTACTTTAGAAACTTGCATCTTTGGAAGACCTTTGAAGTGCAGGTTGTCATTCATTCATTTCCAAAGAACACCTAGTCTTTGCAGTCATGATCTTTTCTCTGTAAGAGACCATCTATGGCATTCCAAAAGGACAGGAAATATTCTAAAGCAAGGATTCATAAAGAAAGCAAATGCCAGACTCCAATATCTACTGTCACAAAAAATGTTGGAATGGGATTTAATTTGTGCTTTTGGTGGGTGGGTAAGAAATGACCAATTACCCATCTGATTAAAGGACTATCTTCATTAAAAAAAAAAGATATTTGACAATATGCTCATTTTTGGTGAAGTCAGCATTTTCCTCCTGATGCACCTCGATATGTTTTATGTCTTTGGTTCAAGAATTTGACAAACTTGTTCCTTTACAAACATTTTCTTAGAAGGCCAGGGACACTTCAAATCACAATTCATTCTCACAGCACGTGGAGAACTTGTTTCAGGTAGGAGTTTGTCTCTCAATATGGCAACTCATTGGCAGCTCCTGTTGCTTTGCTGACAACCTCAAAAGTATCAAGGTCCCTTTCCACCATCTGCAATGACAGCCGTACCATCTGATCACCAAGAGAGATGTTAAACGTTGCTGTCCTGGTGGTCTCCAGTTCTAAGACAGTACTATCCAAGCCACTGACTGATATAGGGTAAACAACCTGCCCAAGAGTTTTGACTTTTCTCTATCCCTTACTTGGAAGTGCTGATTTTTTTGAGTTGTTTCCATTCTACTAGATCTGGCAGCCTCCCAAATTGCCATTCTTTATGTACAAACCTGTACAAGCATTGTGTACTGCAATCTCATTCAATTGTAAGCATGATCCTGCCCTTACTTGACACACACACTTTTCAACAAAGGTCACCAGCACAAACCAGAATTTGCACTTGGGGCATTTGTCACCTTATGTATTTGCACTAAACTAATCCAGTACCTTTACCAACTAGGTCATCAATGGAGCAATAGGGTAGACATTTTCATGGGTCTGCTCAACCTTGTGTGCAGGCTCATAGAAAATAGAATGACTGACACTTGATTAAATAAAACAGGTGTCTGTTGACCCAATTTTAAGACAGGCACCTGGACTGCTGCATTAACACTCTGGTGTATTCTATCTTAGGCCGCCTAAATCTAATCAATAATTTTTTAAGTAACTGAAGAAGGCTTTCAACTTCAAAGCTGAAAGGAGAATGAGAGTAAATAGATTTAATTTAGATTAAATTCAGATTAAGTGTGCTGTCAGCTAAGAGCTGCTTTGTCATACATACAAAGAAGGTCTCAGATTTGACGTGTGCTGAGTTAGCTGAGCTCAGCCAAGGTGCTGGTAGGGGCACTGCGGTTGACCTTAGCAGAATCTTCACCAGAGGACCAACTACTAAAGGGTGTCTGGTGACCCTGGTTGGCAATATGCATATGTAAATGTCAGGTGAAGTTAGGATTGGGTTTGGTTGTAATAGCCTGTTGACACTCAGTGTGGGAATGAATTTTTGGAAGGTAACTTTACACCAGCATGGAGCCAGTGCCTTTTGGAGAGGTTAGATGGGTAGCAGATAAAATTGGTGGTGATGGAAAGTTAGTACCTGGCCACTCAATTCTCCACATGGGACTATTTCAAAGGAGAAGTCACCCAGAAGCTGGCTTTCCTCTCTTGCTAGAATTTGGCCTAAGAGCAGCATTGCCAGAGATTGAAGAGCAGGAATCTGTTTGCCTGACCACCCATACAACTCAGGAATGGTATGTAGTTTGGAGAAGAGGACTGGTCAGTGCCCAACCCTGCTTCCACTTTCTGAAATTTCCTATAAGATAGGTACAGAAATTACTTGGCAAATTTGCACGAAGACGGGCCTTTTTTTAAAAAAAAATCTTAAAATTGTGCCTAACATAGGATTGTGGAGATTGGTCAGTATTTTGAATTATGGTCAATCCAGCAAATATTGAAAATGGCGGTAAATGTCCCTAAAGCTGAATTGGACTGTGTGCAATAAGAATTTTCTGTTCAGGCTTATGCTGTGTTTATATGTACTGATAGTTTGTGATTGGAGAACAATTCTAGTGTGTCTGTTTTAATGTCTTTTTGTTCACAATAAAATATCATCTTAAAGTACTTTCGAACTAAGTTCTTCCACATGCAATAGGAGCAAGTTTTGATCCCAAGGTCAGGAAATATCAAATCAGTTAACAGAGATTTTCAGCCACCCAAAGAATTAGTTGCTTGGCGTGTAACAGAAAGGTTGCGAATGCATTTCCCAGTCCTTATTGGCTGAGCTAATCTTACCTAATTGAGCTATTGGGTTACAATGATTCTCCTGAGCCAGGAAAGGTAAGGTTGAATCAGCCAGAGTTCCTGATTGCTATCCAGTGATCAACTAGAAATTGTGCATGTAGGGTGTTGAACGAGAACAGGATTAGATTTGACTTGATGCTCCCTTGGTCAAATAGCCTGCAGAATTTCATAGTTCATTCATGTTGCCATTTGGATAATGTGAAGAACAACTCTCATCAATGGATCATATCCCAGAACAGGGAGTGATTCCTGCAGGGCCCACTGCACAATCTGAGAGATATTGCTGGTATCCCAAAAGCAACAGGGCTTTCAATTGTTTTGTAGACATGCCATGCACATCAGCATTCCAGAAAATTGTGAAGTTTCCAAAACAGGACATAACGCAATCAAAATTTTTTAATTCATTCATGGAATGTGGGTGTCGTTGGCTAGACCAGCATTTATTGCCCATTGCTAATTGTCCTTGAGAAGGTGGTGATGAGCTGCCTTCTAGAAATGCTTCAGTCCATGTGGTGTAGGTACCAACAGTGCTGTTAAGGAGGGAGTTCCAGGATTTTGGCCCAGCAACAGTGGAGGAAGGACGACATATTTCCAAGTCAGGATACTGAGTGATTTGGCGGGGGACTTCCAGGTGGTGGTGTTCCCATGTGTCTAATGTCCTTGTCCTTCTAGGTGGTAGCAGTTGTGGTTTTGGAAGGTGCTGACCAAGGAGAGTTCCTGCAGTGCCTCTTGTAAATGGTACACACTGCTGCCACTGTGCATCAGTGGTGGAGGGAGTGAATGTTTGTGGATGGTTGCCAATCAAATGGTTGCTTTGTCCTAGATGGTGTCAAGCTTCTTGAGTGTTGTTGAAGCTGCACTCATCTAGGCAATTGGGGAGTATTCCATCACACTCCTGACTTGTTCCTTGTAGTGGACAGGCTTTGGAGAGTTAGGAGATGAGTTACCCACCACAGGATTCCTAGCCCCTGACCTGCTCTTGTAGCCACAGTATTTATATGGCTAATCCAGTTAAGTTTCTGGTAACCCCCGGATGTTGATAGTGGGGAACTCAACAATGGTAATGCAATTAAATGTCATGGGGAAATAGCTTCTCTCTTGTTGGAGATGGTCGTTGCCTAGCACTTGTGTGGCGTGAATGTTGCTTGCCACTTGTCAGCCCAAGCCTGGATATTGTCCAGGTCTTGCTGCATTTGGACATGAACTGCTTCAATACCTGAGGAGTCGTGAATGGTGCTGAATATTGTGCAATCATCAACAAATATCCCTGCTTCTGACCTTATGATGGAAGGAAGGTCATTGATGAAGCAGCTGAAGATGGTTGGGCCTATATGTGATTATTGCAGAGAATAAGCTCCCTGCCATCTTCCATATCATGTGAGATTCATGTCATTTAGCACCTATTCACCGTGAGTGATGTGTTTGCCTGGACATTAATCTGTGATGGAAATTTCAGCTATGCTACTTTAAAAAGTTTCAAAGACAGATAACCCTGCCTGCTCCATCACACAGGAAAACAAAAGTCATTTGAGTGATAACAGATGTACAACAGTACAGCATCTGTTAGTGTTAGGCAATTAGACAAAAGGGTGAGACCACAGGTGAGTTAATTTAGTTAGTATGATTTACAATGCAAACCTACGGTGCCCACTTATGTTGGAAACCCCTGGTATATCCATTTGCCTTGAATAGCTCAACTATAGGTACATTGAAAACTTTAATATACCCACGTACATTGCAATCCCCAGGAATACCCATTAGCATTACAAACCCGGAGTGTACCCACTTAGATAGCTAAACCCTGAAATGCTCATTTAACATTTCTCTAATCACTTTTGGAAGTGCCATAGTTGTGAAACCTAGTGTAGACTAAGAACAAACCTGCATGTTCCTTGTACAAAGTAGTGCCCATGGGGCGCACACCTTAGGAAATTGCACAGGCATGTGCAACTCATGATTCTCTATCGTTAAAATTAACAGATGGAAAATTATGAGATGTGAACATGCAGTTTCACAGTGTGTGCTTCAGCTAGACAAGGCTCCCTTCCAAAATCAAGCAGAACATTTACTCTTCAATGAAAAATGGACATTCAATTATTTTACACAGAAATGATTTTTGCTACTGACTGGACACCTGATTTGTTACCTCTTCAATTCTCTTATCTCCCCTTTGTGCTGGGACTCAGTTGTATAGGGGTAGGCCACCATCTGGCACCTGGCTCAAGTTCTGCTATTAGTAGATCTGGACTAAGGTTGCCACTCTCTAGTATTGTTCTGGAGTCTTCAGGAATTAAAGATTAACCGCTTAGATACTGATTTGAGCAACAAAAGGTAAATCATAGAGGTGCTCAAAAAGTTATGTTTTTTTAATTTCATTTGAACATTTTTGTTATTAGTTACAAAAATATTGGAGATGGTAGAGAAAGACTGTTCAACTGACAGTCAAGTATAATCCAATTGGGCAATAAAGAGTTGGGCAATTGGTGTGTGATATAGTGTTCCTGGAGGATGGACATGTCAGACAATCAGTGGTGGCTGTGTGGAATAGGACAGTTGGAGGTGAGAGGCCATGTGATGTCATCTCCAGGGATATATCCTGGGAGATCTTAAGACCATAAGACATAGGAGCAGAAATTAGGCCATTCGGCCCTTTGAGTCTGCTCCGCCATTCAATCATGGCTGATAAGTTTCTCAACCCCATTCTCCCGCCTTCTCCCCGTAACCTTTGATCCCCTTACCAATCAAGAACCTATCTATCTCGGTCTTAAATACACTCAATGACCTAGCCTCCACAGCCTTCTGTGGCAATGAATTCCATAGATTCACCACTCTCTGGCTAAAGATCTTCCTGGTTTATAAGGCTCAGCAGAACAGTAGATAGTGCATTTTCTAACCAAACCATTGAGAAAGCACTTAGTTGGGCTATTTTTTTAAATTGGAATAGAGGTGACAAGCTCTATACAATGGCTAGCACTATGCACAATGATAGCGCTATGAATGTTGCCTCAACTCTCCCCAGGTTTTCCTTATAGACTTGGGCTGAGTTGCAAACAATGTTACATGGCAGTCTCTAAAAACACTGAAGTGGCTGAGGCACTTTTCTGTTACATGAAGGCCAGGCACATTTGAGGAAATGGCCAATTTCAACCTGGTCTCACCCTTTGAGCATTTTTAAAAATGTTCTACCAACATTGCAACCTTCAAGATTCCTATTTGAAGTTTCAGGAGTTGGGGGCTAAATGAAGCTTGTTAAATTATGATTTTTTTTCACTCATGTTTGAAAGATACCAACACATTATATTTTAATTGGATATTTTAAAATTAAAGCTACTTAACACGAAAGTACAATTATTAGGAAGCATGAAGAACACAAATCAAGCAAATCTCGGATTGAAACTCCCTTAATTTGTGAATTTGTGTATTTGTGAAAACCAATAATGTATCAAAAGGAGATATTAGGAGGGGGTTTCCAAAAGTTTGTTTAAAGTGGTAAATTTTAGGGAAAATCTTAAGAAAAGTAGGTGGAAAGGTGATGGGACTACGGGCAAAGAATTCCACAGTCTAGGGCTGAGGTGGCTAAAGGCATGTCCGCCAACTGTGTAAATGGCCACTGTGATGGAGAGTACATGAGGTCAGAATGGAACATTATGAACAGTCTATTTCAACCCATAATATTGGCCAGGGAGGAGGATGAGCACTATGGCTAGGCTATGGAGTTTGTTGCAGGGCTTTAAGGCAATAGTTATTTCAGTTTACCCACTTATATTGCAAATAGTGGATATGTTCAATTTTGTTACAAACCCACACATTAGAAACCCCTACATTAGAAATCACTAATATCTTAATTTGCTTTGCAAGCCTGGTCTATCTATGATAGAGAGTATACAATGAGAAGGAAACACTGCAAATGCTGAGGGTCTGGGTTAAATGAAAATAGAAAATGCTGGTCAGTCATCACCTGTAAAGAGAAAACAATGGTTGCTATTTAGGTGCGTGTCCTTCCTCAGAACTGACTATGGCATTTAAGTAAAGTTGGAAAAATAGGTAGAGAGAGAGAGAGAGAATTAGTAGATACACCCACATTGCAAATCGTTGATATCCCATGCACATTACATTGCAAATGTGTGGTACATGCACTTAGCATTGTTATGATCACACTGAAGAAGTCACAACTGTGAAATCCAATATTTTGCCAGTAAAATCATTAATATTAAACAATGAAGTTCTGCTTATTCTGATATGTTCCAAAGATGTGGACATCTGCCTCTACTTTGCAGAATATTTTTGTGCTGGGCTATCCAATAAAAGGATTGCTTGGTTCATGTTGCAGAACTGTCAAATTTATGTCGTTTGTTGGAGAGCCTTGTTACGAAACTTCAGCTCCAGTGCCACCTACTCACTGCTGAATAGAATTTTGCAGCATGATAGATATTTGCTGTGATGTAAATTGTTGTGATCCTGTAGCTTCAGCCTCTAAATATCAAGTACAATATCATCCATTCCGCTGTTGCACATTCCTCTATGTTTGACTGCAACTATGTGGCTTTCACAGAATATTTCACCTTTGCAATTAGAGATAACTCCTTTTAAATAACTTCTTGTGTTCTCAGTGGCATTTAATTGGGTTTCACTTGCTGTTTGATGAGCAGTTGAAGGAGCAGCAGGAGGAACCAGTTAAATTGAGGGTGGCCTATCATTAATGTGGTTTGGTCTGATTTGCTTGATCAGAGCATCTGCTTTCAGCACAGCCTAATTCGAAGTTCCAGGAATACAACTGCAGCAATTTGAGTGTGTTAACAAAAAGAAGAAGGGTTATAACATCTTATTCCAACTGATATTCCGCCCACGGTAGCAAGAAATGCTTTGTTATTCATGAATCTGTGGTTGAGTGTTTTAATCAGCAGCATGAAACAGGGAACATGAACAAAATCCTTTAATATTTAAATCCCCAGAGAAGATGAGAGCTACTATTTCAGAACAGCTTAACTATTATTTTGAATTAAAAATTTATATGGTCTTAATCTGGTGGTGGTTAATCCAGACCTTTGAAAGGATACTTTTACTATTCTGTTAAATGTTTTAAATGACGATTTGACATCATCATCTGTTTATATATTCTTGACATGCATCTGTCCTGAACTCTCCTTTAGAGCGCCACAGGGAGAATGCTGCAGATGATGGGAGCACTCAGTGTGCAGACAGTGCCCATCATAATGTATTGAAAGAACATCTAACGCTTGTGGAGCAGAACCACCAGGTAACACCATAGGCTGCAGCTGGATCTGTTTCAACAAAACTTATTCTGAGCATGAAAAGAGTCTACCCCACCCCTTCAGCCCTCCCCAACCGAACTCCACAAAGGAATACAGTATGAACCCTTGCTTTCAACATGGTGAGATGGAAGAGCCTGTAGGAGAGAATATTTGCAGAATATTTAAGAAGGTTCAGAGGTGCACTGATAGAGAGTCTGCAATGAGAAGGAAACATTGCAAGTGCTGGGGATCTAAGTTAAAAGAAAATAGTGAATGCTGATCAGTCATTACCTGTAAAGAGAAAACAATAGTTGTTATTTATGTGTGTGTCCTTCCTCAGAACTGACTGTTGCATTAAAGTAAAGTTGGTAAAGGAGAGAGAGAGAAAATTAGCAGATCCACGGAGGGAAACCTGAAAATAACTTGAAGCAGCAGTGATGCAGTTCAGCCAGATCACTCCTGTTTGAGGGATTTGAAAGCCTTCTGCTAGAGTTAGATAGGAGACAAGTAGAACCCTGTGGGATTTTGGAGGCCTATTGCTGTTTTATCATAAAGGATAATGTGTTATGTGAGTGAGCAACAAAGAAACATGAGTTCACACAATTATAAGAAGAAAATATATTTTAATCCCAAGATTTTGCTCTAGCATTGAGTGGTTTTTGGTGGAAAGTTAATTTGTTCAGGGAGGATAAAGGCCACCACTGAGTGGCACTGTGTACAGCAAGGCCACTGATTACATGAAGAGGCGTAACTAAAGGATAATGAATCAACATCCCACATGATCTAGTTCAGGACTTTACTATATTGAAATAATTGTTATTTAATTTTACATTATTCAAACTTATTAATGTTTCTTAATGTAAGTGTTTACAAACAATTTTAACAACATGGCATCTGAATTTTTTAGAAATATATTTTCTCCTTTGTATCCCTTCTCACCTCCTTTCCTAAAGAACATTGACTCCCCACTTTCCCTTCTGGTGTCTCACCAACATGCCCATTCTTTTTGTGTGGATTTTACTAGTAACTCTTTCGAGTACAAACACGTTTCCATCTGTTTCAGATGAAGTTACATTGTTTCATAGTTTACCATTGTGAGATTTGAACTCTTGATGCATTTTATTGCATGCAAACAACTAGACAGTGTTTAAGGTAAGATTTTAACTCACTCAAACACATTCATTGTTTCATAGTTGCCATTGTGAGATTTGAACTCTTGATCTTGGCGTTACAAACCCAGTACCATAACCACTTGGCTATTTAGGCCAAGCCAGGATTTTACTAGTAGGTGTTGTTAGCAGGCTGCTTGGCCATGAGGGGATCACAGCTGAACCCAATGCTGTTATCACACAATGTTCAAAATGTATAGTTTCAGCAGGCGTCACTAGATAGTGATCACAACTCAAATCTTCCCTAACTTTTCTTTCTATAACTAAGAAGAGATGAAGCATCCTCACAGCTCATACTGAGATTAGTGAACACAGCACAAAGAGACATCAAGGTTTGGACCAGTGATTAAAGTGGATCAGAGAATATGTTTAATAAGTACCAACTTTTAAAGGTTACCTTTTGGATCCATTTATTTTCTTTTTATTTGTGAGTAATAAGTTCTAAAATTTCAAATCAATTTTCTGGTCTTTAAAGGAAGCCTCAACTGATTCTGGGTTTAAAAGTTGGCTTGGTAAAACAGAGAATAACACCCTGTCTCATGTTACTTTGGCCAAGACTGCAGAGAGCCTGGGCGAGCTCCAAAAGTTCAACATTGAAATGCACGAATTGATGGAGCAGAAAAAACTGGTCGAAGAAGAACTGAAAGAGCTGAAGGCACAGATTGAGGCATCTGAATACACCTCAGTGACTCAAATGAGGTAATGTACATGTGTATTTTACTTATTGAATTTAGAGACCCTAGTTTTACAGTCAAGCCTGGTGCTGGTTAATATTTATATAGCCTGGAGAATTCTGTGCTGAGTAAGCACTGGCTAATCTGGATTCCAAGCTAAATGGATGCTGTTGTACAAAAGTACAGGATCTGTTCTTGGCCTTTCCCCTTTGTCGTCTGCAAGCTGCCTCTTGGCAATATTATTCATAAATTTTATGAAAGCTTCCACATGTATGCTGTTGACACCTAGCACATCACTCTTCGTTTTTCTCCATCCCTCCACCACCTTTTGTCAGACTGCTTGTTTGACATCAAGTCTTGGATGAGCAGAAAATTTCTCTAGTTCAGCATTGGGAAGACCAAAGCCATCATCTCAACCCCTTTCCCACCTCCAGCCACAAACTCTGTACCCTTAAGACAATTTTTCCCCCTCCTTGAATACACTCTAATGCTGAAAGACTTTGCAACTTTACCATCCCATCTGACCCTGAACTGAAGGCACATCCGTCACTAAGACTGCTTACTCCCACCTCACCCATCTCGTCCCTTCCTTGGCCAATCTGCTAATGAAACTGTCATCTCTGCCTTTTGTCACCTTCTGACCTAACTAACCCAAATCAACCTTTTTGATTCATTTAGCTCCCAGTCCTAACAGAGGGGGTTCACTCCAAGTATTAACCTGACTTTTATCTTTTTAGATGCTGATGGACATAGTATGTTTCTTTTTGTTTATTTTTACTTGAGGCTTTGAGTATTTGCGTGCTCACATTAGCAAAGACATCTGTAATTTGGAATGCACGGGGTCACCTCCCACATTTACCTTCCTGTTACAGGTGCCTTTAATCCAAAAGCAGATTCGCGGAGCCGCATCCAGACAGACAGCGCATGTACACTCAGGGGTGCGCCCAACAGAAGAAGAGCTACATGTTTACCGGTCACTTTCATATAAAAGCATCATAAGTTCCCTAGCCACTGACTCCATCCCTCTCCCTGGCAACAACGTGAGGCTGAGCCAGACCATTCAGAACCTTGCTGTCTTATTTGAGCCCAAGATGATTTTCCAGCCCCATATCCGTACCATCACCAAGGCTGCCTTCTTCATGGAGGGATTTTAAAGCAAAGATGAAAATTTTAAAATTAAGATGTTGCCAGACCATGAACCAATGCAGCAACCACCAAGGGTCCTTCAACAGCACCTTTCAAGCCTGCAACCTCTACCACCTAGAAGGACAGCAGGTGCATGGGGACACTATCAATTGCAAATTTCCATCCAAGCCACACACCATCCTGACTTGGAACTATACAGCCATTCTTTTACTGTTGTTGGATCAAAATCCTGGAGCTCCCGCCCTAACAGCATTGTGGGTGTACCTACTCCAATTGGACTGCAGCATTTCAAGTAGGCAGCTCACCACCATCTTCTCAAGGGCAATTAAGGATGGGAAAAAAATGCTGGCCATGCCAGCACAACCCACATTCCGTGAATGAAAAAAAACTTCTTTCTTCCTCACTGATTACACAAAAAAGCTTTGCAACACAATGTATGTCAACAAGCAGAGGGGTGATTGGTGAACAAGACTTGGTGCATGTTAGGTTACGGGAGGCAGGTTAAATGAGCACAAGTTTACAGAGGGCACAAGGTACGAGACTGGACCAGAGAGCTTTGGAACTGTCGAGTCTAGAGGTAATAAAAGCATGGATGAGTGTTTCAGCATAGATGAACTGAGGCAGGGGTGGAGATGGGCAATGTTATGAAGTGGTGGCCTTAATGTTGGAGAGGATATGGGATTGAAAGTTTAGCTCAGGGACAAATAGGACATTGAGGTTGCACATGTCTGGTTAAAGACATACACAATGGTCAGGAAAAGCAATGGAGTTGATGGCAAGGGAATAGAGTTTTTGGTTGTAAAGGCATTCATCTGTAGTATTTGATTTCCATGGCAGCCTTAAGGCTAAAACTCCTCACAATTTCTGATTCCATTGAAATTGATTGCTAAAAATCCTCTATGCGTTATGTGTGTCCTGCAGGCGTAGTTACAGTGGGCATAAGACATCCAGGTGTTTCCATTCACTAGAGAGGCTCTCCAGAGACCTCTTTGCAGGACTATTTTAATGCACAGTTTCAAGGGATATGAATGTAAAGTCTAAATTCCCTAGAATACTGTTTGCTCGACTTTTATCCAAAACAGCTGCCAGTTAGAAGACACAAATTTTAATCTCAGTAGAGGTCACATAAGGACATCGCCAAATATTAACTTAAACACTGCTGCTCAGAGTTGCTCAATGTCATCAACACAATATTTCACAAAGTTTCTCTCTAGTATGTACAAATACATCATCTTGGAGCTTTTGTTGCCAGCTGTATAAAGATTAACTAATAACTGATAGTGTGTTGCAAAGCTTTTTTGTATAATCAGTGAGGAAGAAAGAAGTTTTTCATTCATGGGATGTGAGCGTCTCTGGCTAAGCCAGCATTTATTTGCCCAGCCCTAATTGCCCTTGAGAGGGTGGTGGTGAGCTGCCTACTTGAAACACTGCAGTCCATGTGGGGTAGGTGCTGTTAGGGTGGGAGCTCCAGGATTTAGATCCAGTGACAGTAAAAGAATGGCGAAATAATTCCAAGTCAGGACGTTGTATGACTTGGAGGGGAACTTGTAAGTGATAGTGCTTCCATGCAACTGCTGACCTTGTCATCCTAAGTGGTAGAGGTCCGCAGGTTTGGAAGGTGCTGTTGAAGGACCCTTGATTAGTTGCTGCAGTGCATCTGTGCATCAATGGTTGAGAGAGTGAATGTTTAAGGTGCTGGATGGGGCACCAATCAAGTAAACTGAGAGATAAAAACAAAAAAACTGCGGATGCTGGAAATCCAAAACAAAAACAGAATTACTTGGAAAAACTCAGCAGGTATGGCAGCATCGGCGGAGAAGAAAAGAGTTGATGTTTCGAGTCCTCATGACCCTTCAACAGAACTAGATGAATCCAAGGAAGGGGTGAAATATAAGCTGGTTTAAGGTGTTTTGGGGGGGGTGGGGTTGGGTGGGGGGAGAGAAGTGGAGGGGAGTGGTGTGGTTTGGTTGTACACCACACCACCCCCCTCCACTTCTCTCCCCCCACCCAAACCAACACCACCCCCCCCCCCCCCCCCCCCAAAAAACACCTTCAACCAGCTTATATTTCACCCCTTCCTTGGATTCACCTAGTTCTGTTGAAGGGTCATGAGGACTCGAAACGTCAACTCTTTTCTTCTCCGCCGATGCTGCCAGACCTGCTGAGTTTTTCCAGGTAATTCTGTTTTTGTAATCAAGTAAACTGCTTTGTCCTGGATGGTGTCAAGCTTCTTGAGTGTTGTTGGAGCTGCATGACTCGTGCCTTGTAGATGATCAACAAGCTTTTGGGAGTCAGGAGTCGAGTGTTTTTTTTAATTTATTCACGGGATGTGGGCAATGCTGGCTAGGCTAGCATTTATTGCCCATTCCTAATTGCCCTTGAGAAGGTGGTGCTGAGCTGCCTTCTTGAACCACTGCAGTCCCTGTGGTTTGGTACACCCACAGTGCTACAATGGAGGGAGTTCAAGATTTTAACCCAGTGGCAGTGAAGCAATGGTGATATAGTTCCAAGTCAGGGTGGTGAGTGGCTTGGAGGGGAACTTCCAGGTGGTGATGTTCCCATGTGTGTACCACCCTTGTCCTTCTAGATGGTAGTGGTCATGGGTTTTGAAGGTGCTGCCTAAGGAGCCTTGGTGAGTTTTTGCAGTGCATCTTGTGGATGGTATACACAGCTGCCACTGTTCGTTGGTGGTGGAAAGAGTGAATGTTTGTGGATGGGGTGCCAATCAAGCCGGCTGCTTTGTCCTGGATGGTGTCAAGTTTCTTGAGTGTTGTGGGAGCTGCACTCATCCAGGACAAGTGGTGAGTTTTCCATCATGCTCCTGACTTGTGCCTTGTAAATGATGGACAGGCTTCGGGGAGTCAGGAGGTGAGTTATTCACTGCAGGATTCTTAGCCTCTGACCTGCTCTTGTAGCCACAATATTTATATGGCTAGTCCAGTTCAATTTCTGGCCAATGATAACCCCCACAATGTTGATAGTGGGGGATTCAGCGATGATAATGTCATTGAATGTCAAGGGGCAATGGTTAGATTCTGTCTTGTTGTGGACGGTCATTGCCTGGCGCTTGTGTGGCGTAAATATTACTTGCCTCTTGTCAGCCCAAGCCTGAAATTGTCCAGGTCTTGCTGCATTTGAACATGGACGGCTTCAAATATCTGAGGAGTCATGAATGGTGCTGAACATTGTGCAATCATTGGCGAACACCCCTACTTCTGATCTTATGATGGAAGGAAGGTCATTGATGAAGCAGCTGAAGATGGTTGGCCCAAGGACACTACCCTGAGGAACTCCTGCAGTGATGTCTTGGAGCTGAGATGATTGATCTCCAACAACCAGAACCATCTTCCTTTGTGTCAGGTATGACTCCAACAAGCAGAGAGTTTTCCCCCTGATTCCCATTGACTCCAGTTTTGCTAGGGCTGCTTGATGCCACACTCGGTCAAATGCTGCCCTGATATCGAGGGCAGTCATTCTCACCTTACCTCTGGAGTTCAGTTCTTTTGCCCATGTTTGAACCAAGGCTGTAACAAGATCAGAAGCCGAGTGACCCTTGCAGAACCCAAACTGAACATCAGTGAATAGGTTATTACTAAGCAAGTGCCGCTTGATAACACTGTTGATGACCTCTTCCATTACTTTACTTTACTGATGATCAGATGGGGTGGTAATTGGCCAGGTTGCGTACAGGACATACCTGGGCAATTTTCCACATTGCCGAGTAGATGTCAGTGTTGTAGCTGTACTGGAATAGGTTGGCTAGGGGCACAGCAAGTTCTGGAGCACAAGCCTTCAATATAATTGCTGGAATATTGTCAGAGCCCAATAGCCTTTGAAGTATCCAGCGTCTTCCTGATATCATGTGGAGTGAATTGAATTGGCTGAAGACTGGCATCTGTGATGCTGGGGGCCTCTGGAGGAAGCCAAGATGGGCCATCCACTCGGCGCTTCTGGCTGAAGATTGTTGCGAATGCTTCAGCCTTAACCTTTGCACTGCTATGCTGGGCTCCTCCATCATTGAGAAGGGGGATATTTGTGAAGCCTCCTCGTCCAGTGAGTTGGTTAATTATCTACCACCATTCACGACTGGATATGGCAGGACTGGAGATTTTAGATCTGATCCATTGGTTGTGGAATCACTTAGCTCTGACTATTACTTGCTGTTGAAGCTGTTTAGCATGCAAGTAGTCCTGTGTTGTAAATTCACCAGGTTGACACCTCATTTTTACGCATACCTGGTGCTGCTCCTGAAATGCCTCCCTGTACTCTTTATTGAACAAGGGTTGATCCCCTAGCATGGTGGTAATGATAGAGTGGAGAATATGCCAGCCATGAGGTTACAGATTGTAGTTGAGTACAATTCTGCTGCTGCTGATGGCCCACAGCGTCTCATGGTTGTCGAGTCTTGAGTTACTAGATCTGTTCAAAATCTATTCCATTTAGCATGGTGGTAGAGTGACACAACATGAGGAAGGTTTTCCTCAATGTGAAGACGTGACTTTGTCTCCACAAGAACTGTGTGGTGATCACTCCCACCAAACTGTCATGGACAGATGCATCTGTGACACGTAGATTAGTGAAAATAAGGCCAAGTAGAGGCTTCCCCCTCTTGCTGGCTCCCTCACCACCTGCTGTAGACCCAGTCTAACAGCTATCTCCTTTAGGGCTTGGCCAGCCTAGTCAGTAGTGGTGCTGCCGAGCCATTCTTGGTGATGGACCTTGAAGTCCCCCACACTCAGTACATTCTTCGCCCTTGCAAGCCTCAGTGCTCCTTCCAATTGATATTCAACATGGAGGAGTACTGATGGAGGAGCTGGGGGGTGGGTGTGAGATGGGGAGAATATCCTTGCCCATATTGACTTGATGCCATGAGGCTCCATAGGGTCCAGAGTCAAAATTGAGGACACCTACGGCAAACTCCCTCCCAAATGTATACCACTGTGCTACCACCTCTGGTTGATCTGTCCTGCCCGTAGGACAGGACATACCCAGGGATGGTGATGGTGGTGTCCGGGACATTGTCTGTAATGTATGATGAATATAAATATGTCAGGCTGTTGCTTGACACAAGCCCCAGATGTTAATAAGGAGGACTTTACAGGGTCGACAGGGCTGAGTTTGCCATTATTGTTTCCAGTGTCTAGGTAATGCCGGGTGGTCTGTTCATTGTCATTCCTTTTTGTAGACTTTGTAGTGGTTTGATACAACTGAGTGGCTTGCTAGGCCATTTCACAGGACATTTAACATTCAACCACATTACTTTGGGTCAGGATTCATGTGTAGGCCAGACAAGGTAAGGCAGATTTCTTTTCCTAAAAGGCACTATTGAACCATATGGTTTTTTACAACAATGGTTTCATGGTCACCATTAGACGGCGCACTGACCTCTACCTCGCGGAGGCTGAGCGTCAACTCGCAGACACTTCCTCCTACCTCTCCCTGGACCATGACCCCACCACTGAACATCAAGCCATTGTTTCCAGGACCATCACTGACCTCATCTCCTCTGGGGATCTCCCTCCCACAGCTTCCAACCTGATAGTCGCCCAACCTCGGACGGCCCGCTTCTGTCTCCTACCCAAAATCCAAAAACAGAACTGCCCCGGTAGACCGATCGTCTCAGCTTGCTCCTGCCCCACAGAACTCATTTCTCGTTATCTTGACTCCCTTCTCTCTCCCCTTGTCCAGTCCCTTCCCACCTACATCCGTGATTCCTCTGACACCTTACGTCACATCAACAATTTCCAGTTCCCTGGCCCCAACCGCTTCCTCTTCACCATGGACGTCCAATCCCTCTACACCTCCATCCCCCACCAGGATGGTCTGAGGGCCCTTAGCTTCTTCCTCGAACAGAGGCCCGAACAATCCCCATCCACCACTACTCTCCTCTGTCTGACTGAACTTGTTCTCACGCTGAACAATTTCTCCTTCAACTCCTCTCACTTCCTCCAAATAAAAGGTGTGGCTATGGGTACCCGCATGGGCCCCAGCTATGCCTGTCTCTTTATGGGGTATGTGGAACATTCCTTGTTGCAGTCCTACTCCGGCCCCCTTCCACAACTCTTTCTCCGGTACATCGATGATTACTTCGGTGCCGCTTCATGCTCTCGTCGGGACTTGGAAAAATTTATTAATTTTGCTTCCAATCTCCACCCCTCCATCATTTACACGTGGTCCATCTCTGACACTTCCCTTCCCTTCCTTGACCTCTCTGTCTCAATCTCTGGTGATAGACTGTCCACCAATATCCATTACAAACCCACCGACTCCCACAGCTATCTCAACTACAGCTCCTCACACCCCGCTTCTTGTAAGGACTCCATCCCATTCTCTCAGTTCCTTCGTCTCCGTCGCATCTGTTCCGATGATGCTACATTCAAAAACAGTTCCTCTGACATGTCCTCCTTCTTCCTTAACCGAGGTTTTCCACCCACGGTCGTTGACAGGGCCCTCAACCGTGTCCGGCCCATCTCCCGCGCATCCGCCCTCACGCCTTCTCCTCCCTCCCAGAAACATGATAGGGTCCCCCTTGTCCTCACTTATCACCCCACCAGCCTCCGCATTCAAAGGATCATCCTCCGCCATTTCCGCCAACTCCAGCATGATGCCACCACCAAACACATCTTCCCTTCACCCCCCTTATCGGCATTGCGTAGGGATCGCTCCCTCCGGGACACCCTGATCCACTCCTCCATCACCCCCTACTCCTCAACCCCCTCCTATGGCACCACCCCATGCCCACGCAAAAGATGCAACACCTGCCCCTTCACTTCCTCTCTCCTCACCGTCCAAGGACCCAAACACTCCTTTCAAGTGAAGCAGCATTTCACTTGCATTTCCCCCAACTTAGTCTACTGCATTCGTTGCTCCCAATGTGGTCTCCTCTACGTTGGAGAGACCAAACGTAAACTGGGCGACCGCTTTGCAGAACACCTGTGGTCTGTCCGCAAGAATGACCCAAACCTCCCTGTCGCTTGCCATTTTAACACTCCACCCTGCTCTCTTGCCCACATGTCTGTCCTTGGCTTGCTGCATTGTTCCAGTGAAGCCCAACGCAAACTGGAGGAACAACACCTCATCTTCCGACTAGGGACTTTACAGCCTTCCGGACTGAATATTGAATTCAACAACTTTAGGTCGTGAGCTCCCTTCCCCATCCCCACCCCCTTTCTGTTTCCCCCTTCCTTTTTTTCCAATAAATTATAAAGATTTTCCTTTTCCCACCTATTTCCATTATAAAAAAAAACCCCCACTAGAGCTATACCTTGAGTGCCCTACCATCCATTCTTAATTAACACATTCGTTTAGATAATATCACCAACTTTAACTTTAACACCTATGTGTTCTATTGTACTATTGTCGTTGACATCTTTTGATGATCTGCTTCTATCACTGCTTGTTTGTCCCTACAACCATATCCCCCTCCCCACCTCTCTCTCTCTCTATCTCTCCGCCCCCCACACACACACCTTAAACCAGCTTATATTTCAACTCTTTCTTGGACTCGAACTCAAGTTCTGACGAAGGGTCATGAGGACTCGAAACGTCAACTCTTTTCTTCTCCGCCGATGCTGCCAGACCTGCTGAGTTTTTCCAGGTAATTCTGTTTTTGTTTTGGATTTCCAGCATCCGCAGTTTTTTTTGTTTTTAGCTTTTAATTCCAGTTTTATTAGTCAAATTTAAATTCCACCAGCTGCCATGGTGGAATTTAAACCATGAGCATTCCTAGAAGGAAAACACAGTTTGGATCAGTGTTCTTGTTTCCCAGTTTTTACTGATGTTCCATTTTAAGATATACAAAACCAGTTCAGATCAGTATTCTTATTTCCCAGTTTTTTCCTTCTGTGTTAACCTGGGCCTCTGGATTACAAGTCCATTGACATTACCACTACCCCTCCACTTCCCCGTATTTGCATTTTTAGGGTGTCTTTCACATCCTCAGATAGTCCCCAAAGTGTTTCACTGTCAATTCATTACTTTTGAGGTACAGTCACTAATGACATGTAGATAAACATGGCAGCCAATTTGTCCATAGCATAGTTTCACAAACGATAAATGAAAGAATGATCTGCTGATCTCTTTTTTAGTAGCACTGATTGAAAGGGAACAGTTAGTCAGGAGAACTCCTTGCTTTTTTTGAAACAAACAGGGCCTGAGTTTAATGTATCGTCTGAAAACTACCACTTCCTGAAAACTGCACTGAAAAATTAGCCTGGATTATTTGGCTTCCACTATCAGCTTGCACTGGCAGGAACAGCTGGAACGGGAGTAGGACATTCAGCCTCTCAAGCCTACTTTGCCTGTCATTTAGGCCATTGCTGATCTGTACTTTATATCCAATCACCCACCTTTGAGCTATACCCCGAAACCTTTTTACAACAAAAATTAACAAAATTAATTAATTAACAAAAATCTATCAATCGCCTTTGAAATTTCAATTGGTGCCCCACAGTCTTTGGTGTAGAGAGATGCAGATTTCCTCTACTCTGTGTGTGCAAAATTGTTTCCTGATTTTGCTCCTTAATGACCTTGCACTAATTCCCCTACTTTTGATTATCGCACTGGATGAAACATCTAGTCTGCTGAGTTTCTTTATTTTTTTAAACACACTGGGGAGAATTTTCCCCAGTGGGACGCGCTCGCCGACACATAAAATGACGCGCGGTGACGTCGGGCGGGCATCCCGACATCACCGCGCGTCATTTAGATTTTCAGTTCAGTGGGCACGCAGCCAAGTCAGCTGTGCGCCCGCCAAACTGTCAAAGGCCTATTAAAGCCTATTTAAAACTAATTAAATGAGCTGCCCGTCCAGCCTTGAGGTTGGTGGGCAGGCAAAGAGCTCAGGTGGCCTTCGCATTTTTCATGGAACCTCATCCACAGGCGGGATGAGGTTTCATGAAGTGTTTATAAATTAAATAAATTTTTTAATTAATGTTCCTTGACATGTCCCAGGTGTCACATGGGGGGACATGTCTTAAAATATTTTCAATTCTTTATTTAAATGTTCGAACCTTAAACAAATCTCCCTGAGGCACATCTGTGCCTCAGGAAGATTTCTGCGCTCTTTCACGCACATGCTCAAAAGAGCACAGGCCTCAACTCAGGGAACCCACCCCCCACCTCCACCACCCGCACAGGGAGCGCTCAGTGCTTCTGGGTGAGCATCACACTGGGCTGGCCTTAATTGACCTACCCACATAAAATGGCAGCGCACACCCGATCGGGGGTGCTGATTAGGTTCACACTCACTCCCGCCCACCCCGGCACAACTCCCCAAAACGAGGGGAAATTCAGCCCACTGATTAGATCACCTCCTAACCTTCTAATTGCAAAGGAATTACAAACCAGATCTATCCAATTCATCCTCATAATTTAACTCTTTAAATCCTGGTGCCTTTCTGGTTAACCTGCACTGTAGCCCCTCCAAGGTCAGCGTAGCATTCCCTGAGGTTTGGTGCTCAAAATTGAACCAACTACTCCAGATGGGCTGTGACCAAGGCTCCTTATAGTTTGTGAAAACTGTTGGCTCCATGACTGAGAAATGCAGCTGAGAAATTTGTAAAACACATTTTGAAATCTAACCTCTTGTGTCTGCAGGAAATTAGACAGAGGGTGGAATCATAGAATCATAGTTGAAATAGAACTGGAGATTTATCATTTGGCCTCCTGTTCTGATCCCACCAAATGTAATTCAGAATTGCAAGTGCCAAGAACAGAATCCCTTCAGCTGACAGTGTTCTTAGATATGCAGTTTCTGTTCTAGTCCAACTTTAATATTGCCTTGAGCAGGTAAGTTGCTTTGGCTTTCCTGACAGACTGAAGCTAACAGAAGGAGGATCAGCAGTGGAAGAGACCCCTCTAGGTAAATTTATCCCATTCCTTATTGTGGCCAGGATGAGCAGGGGCACTCCTCTGGGTGTCGCTAGGGAGATATTGATATCCCCTGTCCCGGATTCCCCATCACCCTCCACCACCTCACCATCTGTGGACCATGCAAGTATCCCCATCCCATGTGCTCAGGCGACAACCAATTTTACCAGTCGGGAAGTTACTTCGCACCAACTACCTGCCCATTTAGACAAAAAAATGGCCATCCAAGAGTTAAAATTCCCCTCTTAGATCTTTGCATTCTAACTTAATGTTCAGATAGCAGCTCATGGGAACATTATATAGTTACTAATCATCTTATTAGAATGGAGAACTAACTCCCAACTATTTATTGTTTCCATGGAGGACCATGCCTCACTGTGACTATGTTAATTGATCAACTAGCTATTTAAATAAACTGACCTAGTATAAATCCATAAGAAGGAGGTATGGGGGTTGGGTTTGATTTGTATCACTCTCACAGACAATGGGCCAGATAATCAAATTAAGTAAACTGGATCTGCAGTAGTCTATAACAAAAGTTCATTCAACAGGTCCTGCAGGATTTGTGGATCGAGAAACAAGGTTAACATTTCAGGTCAGTGACCTTTCTACACTAAGGTTTGGAGGTGAAGAGTTGATGTTTGCCTCAGTCACTTATGATTACAACAAACTGGACAAATGTTAGCCAATAACAGGGTCCTGAAATTTGCACTTTTATTGTGCACTTAACATAGAGAAACATACAAAGGTGCTTCACAAACGTGAAATGGTTGCTGAACAGGAGGTAAGAAAATAGTCAGGTGTGGTGAATGAAGGCATGGTTAAACACGCAAGCTTTATAAGCAAAATTTTGAAGGCAGACCTGTCAATTGTCTGCAATACTAGGGCTTGGACATAGGGAATAGAGCTGTTTTGATATAGCCCTACAGTGTTTCTGTCTGGATTGTACATGGTGTATAGGTACATTGGTTTGCAAAAATAAGGTATATTAAACATTTAGTGATATCACTCATTTCAATTTGAACTCTTTCTTTGACAGAAGTGCATTACTTAATCTGAGTTTAAAGAATGCCCTGAAGAAAGAAGGTGTGGGAGATGACCTGACGCTGCAGGCGTGGTCGAAGGAAGGAAAGGAGAACCTCAATGTATGGGGCCAGTGTGAGGAGATCAGAAAATTGACAGTGAAATTACAAAACTCGGAGACCATCATCAGTCTTTTGAAAGAACAGCTGGAACTCAACTCATCCCAGATTGGAGAAGGGCGCTTTAATCCAGAGCTCATTGTAAATATGGCCAAAGAAATTGAACGACTGAAATCAGAGCTTAGCTTATCCCAGACACAACACTCGAGCCGAACCGGGGTGCATGTGCGTGACAGAGGGACTAAGCGGGCCAGACCCTATTCACTGGACCTTGGAACTCTGTTGTCACAGGGCAATGAAGAGACCCCAAGTGCGATTGATGCTGTTCAGCAGGTTAGTTTGAATAAACAAGTGTAATTTCACAGAAAATGAACTAACTTGTAACCAACACTTTATTTTTAAATTAATTCACTGAGCTATATATTCAGATATATATTTCTGGAAGCCATTGTCCATTTTGATTACAAGGTGTTTGCAGGATAGTGTGATGGTTTACAATGAGTATATTGCATGTGAAAAGCTTGAGCTTTATTATTGGACCAGCTTTCTTTCCCGGACGTCATCCCGCCCCATTTAAATATTCAGGAAGGTGGGGGACAGCGCGATCAGCTGTCTGCCTGCCGACCTGTCAATGGCCAATTGAGGCCATTGACAGGATAATTAAAACAATTAAAGGCCCTGCCCGTCCAACCTTAAGGTTGGCGGGCAGGCCAGGAGCCCCAGCGGGCTTCTGAAAAAACATGAAACCTCATCCACTGGCGGAATGAGGTTTCATGTCGGTTTTAAAAAACTTTAATAAACTTTCTGTGATATTTATTAACATGTCTCATCTCGTGTGACATTGTCACATGAGGGGGACACGTTAATAATTTTTTTATTTTTCTATTTTTAAACTTTCAAAAACTTTCAGTGATCTCCCTGAGGCAGCACTTAGTCCCAGGGAGATGTGCACTCTTTTGCGCGCATGCATGAAAGAGCACACACTGGCAGTTGGGGAATGCCCCCACCACCCCCTGCACAGGAAGCACATAGCGCTTCCCGTCGGGTGGGCCTTAATTGGCCAGCCCACTTAAAATGGGGGCAGGGCCTGTTTCGGCGGCAGCAATCAGCTGCCTGCTCGCCACCAAGCCAGTGGGGCCCGCCAGCCCATCAAGGGCAAAATTCTGCCCATATTGTTTTTGATTGCCTGACTTAGGGTGCACTTTCCCTTTTGCAGGGATACCCCTCAGTTACTGAAACTCAGGGCAGAGATTGACAAGAACTAAATCTGACTAGGATTAATTCTGGAGTTTATCAGTGAAAACCACATAACACTTAAGCTAAATATCATTTAATTCAACTAGACTATAACATCTCCTTTTATATGATATACATACTCGTAAAAAAAATTTCCATGTTCTCTTATAGACTTTTTTTTAAGATTTTATGCAATTAAATTTCCTTCACTTTTTGGCACTGCTCTCCTGAAGGTGCTGACTCATTTTGGCCTGCAAGGGCAAATTCAGTGAAACTGCGCCTTCTCCCCAAATGGAACCCTGTTATTGAGAGCACAAGTTGTAGATAGGGCTGTCCTGTAAGCTGAGTGTGCTCTGTAGTTTTGTGGGTACATTGGTACCTCCTTCTTCGTATTTGAACCTAAACAATAGATCTAAGATTATTTAAGCATGATAGTGACAACGTTTGGTGATTATGACAAAGGTAAACTATCCCTCCTTGTCATCCTTGATCTGTCCACAACTTTTGACATGGTTAGCTACCCCATCCTCCTCCAGTGCTTCTCCACCATTGTTCAGCTCATGGGACTGCATTCGCCTGATTCCATTCTTATATATCGAATCATAACCAGAGGAAGATAGGAGCTGTTACACAGGACACTAGTGACACAAAACTCATCACATTATACAAAAAGAAAGATGACAGAAGAGATTGCAACAACTACAAGGGCATCCCACCCCTTGGCATCACTGGGAAGTCTTCACTAGGGTCATGCTTAAAAGATTCCATCTCCTTGCAAACTGAGTGTATCCAGAAACACAGTACGGTTTATATGCCAACAGAACTACTGCAGACATGAGCTTCTCCATACATCAGTTTAGGGAACAAGGTATACGTCTTTACCTTACTCTTGTAGATCTCACTAAAGCATTCTACACTGTCAGCAGGGCAGGAATGTACAAGATTTTGGGGAGAATTGGCTGTCCACCAAAGCTTCTCCCTCAGTCTCATCCGCTCCTTTTACGACAACATGCACTGCACTGCACAGTTTCTTGGCACCACTTCTAATAGTTTCAGGGTGGAGAATGGAGTGGAGCAGGGCTATATCCTAATCCCCACTTTGTTTGATAATTTCTTATCCATGCTCCTCACCTTTGCCTTCCCTGCAGATCTGGAAGGAGTTTACCTGCACACTAGGTCAGATAGCAAGCTCTACAATCTGTCCAGACTGAAGGCAAAGACAAAAATTTAGCACATCTTGATCAGAAAATTCCTCTACATGAATGACGATGCACCAGTCATTCACACACAAACTCAGCTACAAAGGCACATGGATTGTCTTTCCCATGTACGTAATTTATTCTTCCTGACTATTAAGCATCAAGAAAACTGTGGTTAATGGAGAGGGTGTCACACCTTCACCCTTGGTCACAGTAAATAACACTCCACTGGAAGTAATTAGCAATTTCTGCTACCTTGTTCCACTGTGACAGACAATCTGTCTCTTGATGCAAAACTTGATACACACATAGGGAAAGCTACCTTTGACCAACTCACAAAACATGCATGGAATAACAGCAAGCTGACTCTTAAGACCAAGAAGCTGGTTTATGAGGCCAGTGTTAAATGCTATATAAATACAATTTGTTGTTGTTGTTTTGCAACAGGCATCATAACAAGTTCTATCCTGTTCAGTACAAAGTGAGGCAGGTAAAAAGCTCTACAGGGTAGGTATGTGGGATTGGAGAAACAAACATAGAGAACAGAATACCTGAAGAAGGTTAATGTTTTGTCAATTGTCAATGACAAATCGCAGCCAGAGAATTACCAGCAATAAGTCATCTTCCTGCTCCCACATATGTTACCCTCTAGCCCATCCTATTTCTCATCTACATTCTGCCCCTCTGCACCATCATCCGAAAACACAACACCATATGTATGCCGACAACGCCCACCATCACCAACCACCACCTTTCTCGACTCCTGCACTGTTGCCAAATTATCAGAATGCTTTTCTGATACCTCGTAACAGATGAGCAGAAATTTCCCCCAATTAGACATTAGGAAGACCAAAGCCACTGTATTTGTTCGCTGATACAAACTCCATTTCCTAACCATTAACTCATATTTTTTCCCCTGGCAGTTGTTTGAGGCTCAGCTAGAATGTTCACAACGTTGAAGTCATATTTGACCCCAAGATGAGTTTCCAACCATATATCCGCGTCATCACTAAAACCACCTATTTCCATCTCTGCAACACCTCTCAATTTCACCCCTACCTCATCACATCTGCCACTGAAGCCTTCATCCACACCTTTGTTCCCTCTAGACTTTACCATACTAACGTGCTCCTAGCTGGCCTCCCACATTCTACCCTCCATAGACTTGGCATCATCCAAACTCTGCCTGTGTCCTTGTTTGCACCAAGTGTCGTTGACCCATCATTTCTGTGCTCACTAGACTCCATTGGCTCCTGGTTAAGCAATGCCTTGATTTTAAAATTCTCATCCTTATTTTCAAATCCCATCATGGCCTTGTCTTTTCCTATCTCTGTAATCTCCTTCAACCCCACAACTCTCCGAGATATATGCACTCCTTTAATTCTGGCCTCTTGAGCATCCCTGATTTTAATTACTCCACCATTGGTGGCCTTGCCTTCAAATGCCTAGGTCCTAAGTTCTGGAATACTCGCCCTACAGTTCTCCATGCCTCTACCTTGCTTTCATTTAATGAACATATTCCTTAAACTTGAGCAAAGGGGTAAATCTGCCATGATATCTCCCTATGTGACTGAGCATCATATTTTCTTTTGTAATGCTTCTTTAAAAAACCTTGGGACATTTGATTATGTTAAATGCTATATAAATACAAGTTGTTGTTGTTGTTTTGCAATGGGCATCAAAGCAAGTTCTATCATGTTCATTACAAAGTGAGGCAGGTAAAAATCTCCACAGGGTAGGTATGTGGGATTGCAGGAACAAACATAGAGAACAGAATACCTGAAGAAGGTTAATGCTTTGTGATATGTATGGTCATTTGTTACTTGTATGGTTGCCCTCTTTTGCAGAAATAAAATGCTTCTTGTATAGAGCTCCATGAGGCATGCAACACAAAGAATTCATTATGAATCATTACCTTGCATCACATGGGGGAATGGATTTGACACTAAACACAAGTTTATCCCTTCTGGTTGCATTTGTGAATGATTTTCTTGCTGCATTTACTGAAGTTTTTAAGGTGTTGTGCTGCAGTACAGACATAGTTAGCTTTCAGGGCGATACTTCTCAATAACAAGCTAGCTTGTGTATGTGTATACTGCTCTTGAGCCAAATCCAGCACAAGCATCTGGAACTGGAATTCCACTGTCATTCCCAGTGTCTCGTGGCTGTTGATGGTCACAAGGCTCTGGTAAGAGGCTGGAAAATTCACCAGTTTTATTGCTAACAATAGAAGTTATTCAACTGTAAGTTTTCATTTTCATCTTAACCTTTTGAGATAACTGAGGACAGTATCAAATAATTTCTAACAAATTACACTGTGACATTGTGTCCTTCAGTGCACCACCTCCCCTTCCAATGTGGACTGAGCTTTACGGACCAGCCATGTATTGGGTTCGGGGCTAAGTTAGCTGCTCTCACTGGTAGTGATGATGCTATAGTTGGTTTCTAAGCTTTATGTTTGGCTGACAGGAAAAAGCAACTACCCTTCCAGTCCTTAATCACCATCCAATGATTTGCTTGATGCCTGGTATGTGTTGATTAGTTGAGGGTAAGATCAGACTGCTCCAATGGCCTCCTATGATCAAACACACACTGGGCTTACACCTGTAAAATGACCACCAGGGATTGTGACCATTATGCATGGATCCGAAAGTCAGCAAATGTCCGCACTAGGAGGAGACTAGATAAAATTGGAGGGGATAAACTAATAAGTGGTATCACTCTATCCCTGTAACGTGCTTGTAGCTACTCTTATGAGAAACCTTACCAAAGTGATCGCTATAAAGGGTCTCCCTTTAACTATTCGCATTTGTTGTGTTATGTTGTTCAGGTTACTTTGCAAGGTGTCAGCCCATGGCAACATGCAGATGCCAGCCTGGGACAGCAATCCAGACTCAGACAGCAGTCCAATCAGCTTCAGACTGAACTAGCTGAATACAGACAACAAAACAAGGAGTTACAGGAGAAGCTTGTCGTGACCGAGGCCACTGTCAAGGCTCAGGACAACCAGTTGCAACAATACAAAGACTTACTCTGTATGTATCCTGTTCAGTCTGCCTATTAGCAGGAAGATCATTAACAAAGTCTTGTACAGTGAGTTGCTTTGGTTGTCTGCCACTGTCCTTTTTGAAGGAGCTGTGTATTTACATTTCAGTTTAGAGAAATATTTTCAATCTCAATATAATTCCTCAGAAGGTATTGGGATGGGGGAGGGGTGATTTGTACCTGGGACAGTGTAAAATTGGCCCACCCACTGACAATGTCCCTCACACTGTCCAAGTTCCCAGACAGTCAGGCCATTTAAATATTCTCGGCTGAACTCACAGCATTTGCAGTGCAACTGGTGTGTTCTTCATAAGTGGAGAATGGATAAGAATTTTGCTGTCACATCTTGCCACTGAATTGGTGGGCCCATGATCAGTGCCAGCGAAGGCAAAAATAATCTTAAATTTGGTTAGTTTCCTCCTGCTGCTTGCAGCAATGCTCTGCAATCAATTGCACAGCTAGAACTGACCAATGCATTTTAAAACAGCACCTTCCCTCCCTCTCAAGACTGGCAATCCTGAAGGTCGAGATACCCAGGCATTCTACCCTGGGAGCTATTGTTGTTAAAGCCATAGATGAGAGAAATATTCAGCAAGGTGTATTGTATTTCATATATTACATAATATATTTGTTCATTTGTGGACATAATATGGGACCACATCTAAAAGCCTGCTGAATATAGATTGTACCCCAGATTCCACTCTACTACTGCCCATGCACCCCTCCCTGTCTAGGAATTTTGGGGTTAGTGTGTTTTCCTGTTCACACTTCCACTTAACACCAAAATTGTAAAACATAATTTTGCCTCAGTAGAAACTTAGGTTACTGTACTGCTCACCCTACTGAATCACCCAGATAATGAAGGAGGTTGGGAGATAGTGGAGACACTACCCATAATTTTTCAAAAATCTTTGGAAACAGCAGTTGTGCCTAAGGACTGCAGAGTGGGAAACAATACATTCTGTTTATGGGGAATAAGCAAGGACATTATAGGCCAGTTAGTATTATCTTGATTGTACAGTAACTTAGAGTCCATAATACAGGATGGAATCAGTCAATATTTAGTACGCTATTCAGGGACAATCAGCATGGATTTATAAAGGGAAGGCTGTGATTGACTAACTTAACTGATATTTTTGAGAAATATTATGGATGTATATATGGATTTTTAAAACACATTTGATAAAGTGTCACTTAAGAAACTTTCATTTTGAGTGAGATGTTGTTAATGGGAATGTAATTGCATGGTAGAGAGATGGCCTAGGGCAGAAAACAACAAGTAGAGGTAAATGGACATTTTACACTAAGTATAAGGTTGGTATCTTGATTTGAAGACTCTTTAAGTTTCTGTGTATGTCTGATACATAACTAATCCAAAAAACAGAGTTAACAAACACTGTCTGAAGAACACCACAAAACTACATCCTACCACTTCATGGTACAGGGCATTAGAGTTCCATTTACCACACCAAAATAGAAGCTAACAGCAATATTTAATTTGTACAGTGGAATCATCCTTTTTGACTTTTACTCTGTGGTTACAGCTTAAAGTACTATCCTTTGTCCTTTCTTCAGCTGAATCATCGGTGGAACAGGACAGTAAACAGGTGCAAGTAGACCTGCAGGATCTTGGTTATGAGACTTGTGGAAGAAGTGAAAATGAAGCTGAAAGAGAAGAGGCTAGTAGCCCAGGTAAAGGTTGGAGCACCTCAATGAGGCAGAATCTGTCAGAAAGATGCATTGGTTTTCTTATGGCAGTTTAACATTGTCATAAAGAGCTCTGGAGCAGGGAACTGTTCTCCATATTTATGTTTCTACTTTTGCAACTTCTTATACCAAGAAGAGTGGGAACTTAGGTGCAATTTTTGTTGTCAGTTGAGAGCTGATGGCTCGTCATGAGACCCACAAAACTCTGGTCCCCTGCAGTTCTGAGAATGGATGCTGCACTTGAAATGTTAACCTGTCTTTTTTAGAATGCTGATGGACTTTCACTGCATTTCCAGAATTTTTTGTTTCAGTTTTCTAACATTTACAATTTATTTATTTTTTACTGCTTCAATGTACTTTCCTAGCTGTGATGTTGATTGTTCCAATCAATGCATTGTAATATAGTGTTCTGTATTCCCAGCAAACCCTCTGAGTCTCTAAATACTTTTCCTTAATCAACTTCTTATTTGCCTGCATTGCTGCTGATGTTATTGCTAGTGGAAGAATTCAATACTGTTGACTCATTTCTTTGACTTCGCTTTTCAGCAGAGGAATGCAGTTCAGATGTACTACCTCGACTACTATTTATGTCTGATAATCCTTCTGAGAACCTACCACTATACTGCTTTCATTGAAAACTGATAATCATGGGCTGTAACTTCCTTGGAGTGGCAATCAGCATCGGATTGCCACTCTGTGCCCACTTACGTACACCAAATTTATTCCATGCCTGTCTCGCCCAACCTTCCAATCCAGGCTGGGCGAGATCCAGGCAGCGCAGCTGTCTCCCAAGATCAGTGTCAAAGTCCAGCTCTGTAGAATTGAAGGAAGACACACCCTGTTTATTACAGAACTAGCTCCTGTAAAACAGATAAGTTTAAAGGTCCATTGAAATTAATAGGCCATGGAAAAGGTAAGTGCCTAAGGAAAGTGAAAAGAATTTGGGAGGGGGTGGAGGTGTTTGGAGGTCAAATGGGGATGGGGGAAGGGGTTTGGACATTAAGGAGGGGCTGCGGGGGTGGGTCGGACATCAGGAGGGGCTGGGATGGGTTTGGACATCGGGAGAGGCTGGGAGGGAGTTGGGACATCAAGACGGGCTGAGCTGGGCAGCTCAGTCATCAGGAGGGGCTGGAGGGGGTTCAGATATCAGGAGGGGCTGGGGGGTTTTGGATAACGGGGAAGGGCTGGGGGTTCGGACAGCGGGAGAGGCTGGGGGCGGGTCAGACATCAGGAGGGGCTGGGGGCAGGTCGGACATTGGGGATGGGTCAGACATTGGGAGGGGCTTGGGGGCAGGTTGGACATCGAGAGGGGCTGGGGGGCGGGGTGGATATTGGGGAGGGGCTGGACATCGGGGAGGGGCTGGGGGTGTCAGACATCAGGGAGCGGCTAGGGTAGGGGTCGGACATTGGAGGGTAAGATTCGGGCCCACTGGTGGGGGATGGTGTCAGGTGAGGAGTCTCGTGCAGTTGAATGGAATCCCATTGCGGGGGGTCAGCGGATGGGGAATAGCGTGGCGGGGGGTGATGGTTGGTCAGGGGTGCGGGCGTTCCTGGGGGTTCGGGGATGTGGAGGGTATCCTGTGGGTGGATCGTTCTGGATCTTTACAATAGTTAACATTTTCTGGGTAACTATTGATATAACCCCAGCTGCACCATCCTAAGTTTGCAATTTAAATCACACTTTCAGATGGTTCCCAGCACAGCGCAATTGTCCAGAGGAATTATGCACTTCTGGGCAATTGCTGTGCAAACCCTTACCTAAGAACTCCCCAGAGGCATTCCCCAGCGCATCTTTGGGATATCCCCCAAATCCGACTCTGGGGAGCTCGGAGGTTACGGCCCAATAGGCTTAATTCTCATATTCTTATTAGATTTCAGTACAGTTGTTGCAGCGTGATATCATTAATATATTGCTATTAGGGAACCTATTGGCCTGGATTCTACAGCACTAGTGATGGTGAAACTATAGCATTGGCTGTTGTTACTTCTGTGAACCTGACAGCATCTTCTGGGGCAGAATCTTCAGCTCAGCGAGCGGGGGCAGGGCCTGCTCACCAAGGTGTAAAATGATGCGCGGTGATGTCAGGCGTGCGTCCCAATGTCACTGTGCATCATTCAGATTTTCAGTCTGGCAGGTGCGCAGCCGAGTCGGCTGAACACCCGCCAAACTGTCAAAAGCCTATTAAGGCCAGTTAACTATCAATTAAATCAATAAACTGAGCTGCCCATCCAACCTTAAGGTTGTTGGGCAGGCGAAGAGCCCAGGCGGCCTTTGCATTTTTCATGGAACCTCATCCACGGGCGGGATGAGGTTTCATGAAGGTTTTTAAAGTCTTGTAAAAAAATTTTAATAAAATTAATAGACATGTCCCAGCTCATGTGACAGTTTCACATGAGGGGACATATCTTAAATTTTTTCTTTCCTTTATTAAATTTTTCTGCACTTAAACTAATCTCCCTGATGCAGCTCTGTGCCTTGGAGATTTCTGCATTCTTTCCCAGGCCCCGACTCAGGCAGCCACCCCGCCCCCCTCACCCGCACAGGGATTGGTCAGCAATTCAGGGTGCGAGTCACGCTAGGCGGTCCTTAATTGGCCCGCCCACATAAAATGGCAATGCGCAGCTGATCGTGGGCAGAAAATTCTCCCCCTGGAGTCTATAGATGCACAATTAAATGTGGAAATCCAGGAATTGTTGTCAGTGATCCAGTGCTTCTCAATTGGGGATTCTGTTGAAGCTCTGCAGACTAAAATCGATTAAATATCATTGAACCGATGAGAACTTCCACTTTTATACTATTAGTCTTGCTGTAAAAACTCTTCAAAAAGTCACACCTTGTTGAATGATGTGTAACTGTGTTATTAACGGCATAATAAATTCATAATTACTGCTGGACAACACTTCTGGCCACGCAAAACAAAATTTATGTTTGTGGAATGTCAGTTTCTCCATTGTGGTGATTTAAAAATTCCAAATTCTTAAAATAACAATTTTTTAAAAAGTTTATTTATATTTCAGCTTCTACCTTAATCCCATGTATATGTCCCGATCTTTATTTTGCTCTCTGTAAAATTATATTAAAAAGTGAAGGACAATAAGTGCTACTAACTTCCTGGCTTGCTGCCTGTGAGAATTCTTCAATGTAATTAGCTGCTTAGCCTGCTTGATAATATCACTGCCGCTGGACATCAGGACTTCAGCACAATTTTTCTTGAGTTTCTGCCAGTTAAAGGTTGTAATATCTAAATAACCTCAGATCATTCCACGACATCATCCCCACCACTTACAGTGCTTTGTGACATGACCCACATCCCTCACTCACCAGAAACAGGCAGGAGGGGAAAGTTCAAACAACATATCTGAAAATCAAATGTTTTTTGCTCTTTGAACATTAATTTTGTAAGCATTGTTTAATTGGAAAAGTTTTTTTTGAGAAGCTTAAATGGATATTCTCTGCTCTGAATGCTGAACACTGTTGTGAGTGAAAGCAGAAGCATTGCAGAAACCTGCCCTACATATTTTACAACAGTAAGTAAAGTAAGTGAATCTGCCTTAGTAAATTATTCATTAAACTGAATCTTTTTTTATTCATAAACTTGGTTCTCCATCAAGGGGAGGAATATTAGTGCTGGAGGATGGAACCCTTTTGTAAGAACTCTGGTCAATGCTCCCAAGCCTGCTTGGCTTAGAGTGAGGTCAAAAACAACTCTAAGCCCAAGTAAGGCCGGGGATGAGATGTTTCCGGTGAACTTAATAGCAAGAATTCATTTCTATCTTTTAGCTCGGTTTCCCATCTAGCGGGTGATCTGATGAACAGATTTTCCAGTCTGGTATTTGGGAAGGGAGTGAGAGCCCACTAAGAGGAGGGGGGTAGTGAAGAGCAAGCCAATCTGTGCATGAGTGGGAGGGAGGAACAGACAGCACTTGGTCGGGGCAGTGGAGAGAGAGCCCAGATCAGCGGGGGTTGGGGATAGAGTAAGTTGACAATTGGGGAAGGGTGTGGAGAGAGCCACACTTGGGTAAGGGAGGGGGTGAGGAGAGAGAAAGAGCCCATAATTGGGGGTGCTGGGGTTAGGGTTAGGAATATGTCCCCCAAACTGTTACGCACAGATCAGTTGCCATTTTTTTGTGGCAATATATAGTGAGGCCGCCATTGTCCTATCTTGGCAAGGGGTGTCACTTCATCAGCATATTTAAATCAGGCACCCACACAATACTTGATCCAAATTTAACTTAGATGATCCTGCTCAATCCCAATCTGCTGATGGGAAAGAAATGAAAGAAAAATATTATAATGAAGCCCTTTTTTAAATTTGTAAGGACATCCATGCCCTGGTTGGGCTTCCCCCCAACTGTCGCGCCCCTCACCAATTGTAAATATTGGGGCCACATGTCTTAAATCCAACCTTGGAAAGGAACTGCCGACTGAGCTATTGTGACATTTTACCATTCCTATACACACTGTCCTGTGATCTCAGTGAAGTTCCCAACTTAGCACTAAACAATGGGCAGTTTTGTGTTGCAGGCTCATGCTTGTGAGATAATAGTTTAAGACTGTTTAAAATTATTTTACGCTAAATCCTTACAGACCCTCATCACCCATTTCTTAAAGAGCAAACCTGCTAACAAGTACATTAATGTTTGTTAAAGGCTTGTTAACTATTGAAGTGTAATCTTCCTTCCTACAGCTGAACAAGTCGCAGAACCTGGTGGACTTCTGCTTATTTGGAAATTCTATATCTCTTCCAGTTCTACTGTTAAGAGTAGCCATTTACTTTAAGTGTCTGAATTCCTTCATAAATTTACTCAATGTTCTTTGTAAGAAGCCTGCTAGGGAAAATACGTTTAGGGTTGCTTCCAACTCCTGCCAGGCCCAGTATAAACTATGAGCTCACAGAAGGCTAAGGGCTAAATTTTCCCAGGCCCTTGGAGGCAGGTATGGAAGCAGGGTCCAGCCCAGCAAATTCTGAAGAAAGGCATCAAATAGGTTTGTTGACGAGTTCCCACCTCTGGTCTCTTCTCCCTGGAGCGGGCTGGGTCCAGATCTAGCAAAATTTGGCCCCATGGGGGGATGCCAATTAAGCATGTTGAATGACTAAGTATCGGCAACATTCACACCATGGGGCAATTTTAGCAGTGTTCTGCGGGCCTTCTGCAATGTCAGGATCCTGGCAACCAAGACCCTGCTTCACAGTAGGTTGTCAGAGCTTCATGAGAATTGAAAGAGTCTTAACGGCTCCGGCAAGAAATAGCAAGGCTGCTGTCTTCCCATGTCACAGCATTGCCATTGAGTGTGGACTTCCTGAAGGTAGATGTCTCTGATCATCATGCAAGAACATTGACTTGAAATGTTAACTTTGTTTCTCTGTCCACAGATGCTGCCTGACCTGCTGAGCATTTTCTGCTTTTTTAATTTTGCAAGACCATTTGGGTACAAAAAATTATTGACACAGTAAATGTAGAAAACTAAGACTCCAGTGATAGAGCCTGAATATGCCTCAAAATGCTTTTTGATGGCTGTTGAATTGAAGAAGGACAAGATTAGGCTCATAAGAACATAAGAAGTAGGAGCAGGAGTAGACCACACAGCCCATTGAGCCTGCTCCGCCATTCGATACGACCATGACCGATCTTGGGCTTCAACCACATTTCCTGCCTGCTCTCCATATCCCTTAATTCCCTGAGATCAAAAATCTGTCTATCCCAGCCTTAAATGTATTCAACAACGGAGCATCCACATCCTCTGGGATAGAGAATTCCAAAGATTCACAACCCTTTGAGTGAAGAAATTCCTCTTCATCTCAGTTTTAAATGATCAGCCCCTAATCATGAGACTGTGCCCCTGTGTTTTAGATTTTTCCCTCAAAGAGCAACCCCCTCATCCCAGGGACCAATTTAGTGAACCAAAACTGTACACAGTACTCCAGATGTGGTCTCACCAAAACCCTTTACAACTGTAGCCAGACTTCTTTATTCTTGTACTCCAATCCCCTTGCAATAAAGGCCAACATGCCATTTGCCTTCCTAATTGCTTGCTGCATCTGCATGTTAACTTTCTGCATTCCATGTTCCAGCACACCCAAGATTCTTTGAACATCAACACTTACAAGTTTCTCATATTTTAAAAAATATTCTGTTTTTTCATTTATACAACGAGAGTGAATAACTTTATTTCCCTATAGTATACCCCATCTGCCACTTTGTTGCCCACTCACCTAATCTGTCTATATCTCTTTGCAGACTCTGTGTCCTCCCCACAGCTTACCTTTCCATCTGGTATGGTATAATCAGAAAACTTATTTTTATAATCAGACACATTACTCTGTCTCTTCATCTAAATCGTTAATATAGTTTGTAAATAGCTGAGGCCCCAGTATTGATCCTTGCAGTACTCCACTATTCACTGCCTGCCAACCTTGAAAAAGCCCCATTTATGCCCACTTTCTGTTTTTTACCTGTTAACCAATCCTCTAGCCATGCTGTTATATTACCTCCAACTCCGTGAGCCCTTATCTTGCCATTTGCATTTTGTGTGGCACCTTATCAAATAGCTTTTGGAAATCCAGGTATACTACAGCTATTGGTTCCCCTTTACCTACCCTACTAGTTACATCCTCAAAAAACTCTAATAAGTTTGTCAAACAGGATTTCCCTTTAGTAGAACCATGCCAACTTGTTCTAATCGTACTATGCTTTTCTAAGTGCATTGTTAAGACTTTAGTACTAATAGATCCCAACATTTCCCAACAACTAATTTTAGGCTAACTGGCCTGTGGTTCACTGCTTTCTCTGTCCCTCCTTTCTTAAAAAGTAGTGTAACATTTGGTACCTTCCAAACTAGTGGTACCATTCCTGAATCTAAGGAATTTTGGAAAATCACAGCTAGCACATCCATTATCTCTGCAGCTATCTCTTTTGGAACCATAGGGTGTAGGCCATCAGGTCTCAGGGATTTGTCAGATTTTAGTGCCTCAAATTTCTCCAATACTTTATCTCTGCTGATATTAGTTTTCCTAATTTCCTTACTCTTTTTAGCCTCTAGGTTATCATCTATTTCTGGTATGGAACTTTTGTCTTCTACTGTGAAGGCTTAATAAAGCTCTTACAATTTGTTTTATATTTCTGCCTCCTTTACTCTCATATTCCATTTTTCCCTTTTTATCAGCTTTTTGGAGGTCCTTTGCTGGTTCCTAAAATATTCCCAATCCTCAGACTTGCTATTGTTCTTTGCAAGATTAAATTCAGATATGATGCCCTCTGTGTTCGAGTAGCCTGTCAGCTTTACTACTGAGTCCCATACATAAACAAATGGGTCCTTGAGCAAAGATACTGAAGGATGGCCAAGATTATCTCTCAGTAGTCAAGAAGAGAGAAAATTGAAGGAGAGAATAACATTTCTGTTCAGTAGCAAAAATGAAATTATCAGGCTTGCAGTGGAAAAAAATAATTCCATTCAATGTTTTATTTCCTTATTCAGAATACAGTGAAGCTGACTTACACCTGTACCCATGCTACAAGGAGAATATGATCCAGCGACATTCTTCCCTAGAGAAGCCAGGCTCCTCAACCTCCAACCCTGCCTTTTCTCTCCCACTGTCAATCAAGTCCTGCCTCAGGAAGGGACTCACATTTAAAAATGGTGGGAAATCTAATGACGTTGCCATGCTGCAGCAACATGTCAACGAACTCAAAGAACAACTGACCGAATCAGACAAGATCATCCGCAGCCTGCAGTCTCGTATCCGCTCCTTCTCCACAACCAGTGATTATGCCTCCAGTCTAGAGAGGCCACATGACGCTGCTCTTGGTGATATATTTGAAGCATTACAGTTTGATGAGCTGTATGACGATGATGTCTGGCAGTCTGATGGAGGTGACCATTGCCAAGCAACGACACAGTCCAACATGGAAATAAAGAAGCTCATTCACAGGGTCACCATGCTAGAATCACAGCTAATGAGTGCCAAAATGACAGCTCCTTCATCTAAAGGTGTCTCCTGGTCAGGGTAAATATACCAAATTATTGTTTTATATAACTGTTAACCTTTTTCCCTCCCTATGCAATTTAACCTGTCCCCTGAAGACAGCTATGCCTGCTGGATGTGGTTCCTTACTCACCAACAGTTATCCAGCACCTCATCCTGGTGGTCCCTCTTCTTTGTAAGCTTGAATTAAGAGTATTTAGTCAGCGGTTTTGACAGATCACAGCCATCACCGTTGAACTTGATCTTGTTCTTTCTTAGTTAGTGCATTTTCAGCAATGGTTATTGGATAGTGATAATTGATTATGAAACCTGGCTAATTGCTATCTCCTAACCTGGGACTACTGAGGCTGTAGCAATACAGAGCTGCTATGACACAGGTTGACTAACACAACACACACCATTGGTCATTTACAAACCCGTACTGCATTCAGCCATCGGGATCATTCATTGGGAATTATGGTTTTTGCCCTTCACTATTTTCCATCCATTAAAATCAAAATGAATGGATGAAGTCTATAAACCTTTCTGATCTGTAGGGTTTAGACTACTTAGTGCAACAAGTATACATGATTGAGTTGTCATTTCCTTCCCTTGTTCATCATAGCATTGTGTTCTGAACTCTGGAGAGAATAGGCTCACCGCATAGAAACCAGAGTTGGCCTTTGGTCAAATGGAAAGGGGAGCTGATGTGTTACCTAAGCTGAAACATTTCCTTATATTATATTCTGCCTAATCTATTAAGTACATGCCTTAATCTTCTATCAATAGTGCAATGGAAGCCTGGTTAAAACAAGTACTTGCCTGTGAGTATAATTTGAGACTGGCATATGACCTTGGGATTTTCACACACATTACATCAGAATAAAAAAAAACCTTTACTTTAACATGATTCTCAAAAACATCTGTAATGGACAGGAGGGGGTTTAATTTAAACAGCCTTGATTTCTCCTCACCACTCATCTGTAAACAGAAAGGTATTTTGATTTCCCCTTTTTCTAAGTGGTGGCATATTTCCCAAGCCCTCAGTTTTGGTGTGATCCAATTTTTATTAATGACCCCACAGCAAACTCGAGATAGGGTAAACTCAGAGTTAGTTTATTCACACAAACTCAAAACATGGGAGGGGGGAGTCACTATGTAGCCAACACCCCCCCCCCCCCCACCACCACCACCACCACCCGTGCATTCATACAATAAAAGAGGGATAGAGAAAGATTTACATGTCAAAGACCACAGAACACAGAATTATTGTTTCACATGAGCCCAGAGTCCAGAATCAAAGTCCAATGATGTAGACCCTCACAGAAGTGAGCAACAGTGTAGATGGGTTGGTGGGGGGTGGAGGGGGGTGGGGGGGGGGTGTGGTTAGCAGGCATTCAATCCTGGACCAAGCCATTGTCCTGAGCTGCTGCTTGCTAGACGGAAGATGGCAGACAAAGCTTAGCAGGTCCACAACACAATATTACAGCTTCCTCCAGCTAGGGGATTTTGTCACATGAGTCCCAGCCCTCCACTTTGGCTTTAACAAAATGTGTATATTCCTTTGTCTGGATTCCTGAGAATGTTAATGTTCCAACCACTAAGATTTACAAAGGAAGATTGCAGGGCTCTTTGTCCAAGCAAACTAGTAGACTCCAGCGGCTAGGCCTGGCATCTGAAATGTAGATGGTCTTTGTTTAATTCATTTTGCAGTCCACACAGTCATTAGCCTCTCTAACAATGCATAAATTTCTTTGATACTGCTAGATTGTCCAAAGGCCATAACCAGACATGGCTTCAGTCATTTTTTTAAAAGGTCATTGTCCAGTCTTTAAAGTTTAAGAAGTAGCCATGATGATCCCAGACATGATACCCCAAATTGTTAACTCCCAATTTTGTTATGCACCCAGGTGAGGAAGAATGAGCTGGCTCCCCCTTATTTATTCAACCCCTTCGGGTTGGTCACCACAAGGTTAATTTAAAAATGATCTCTTCCCTTGTGGATACTTTTTCCCAGTCCAAATGTATTTATGTTTTATAAGGAGCCAATTTAACCAAGCTTTTTCTTGAGTCAAAGAAAGAGTAAATTTATTAGTCACTACAAACCTGAGAAAAAAAAATAAAAATGCAACCCACATACACAGAGATCAGAAACAAGAAGTTCCCAAAAATAAAAGGTAAAAAAGATATACAAATCAGTCTTTGGCTTGTCCATGAGGAGTAGATGACAAAATGTTGCGGCAGTTAAGTTGGATAGAGTTGAGTTTGGGCAGTTAAGCAGTTGGTTTGGAGACACTTGGTCCTGTAGGTTAGCTGGAAGAGTTGTCCTATTTTCTTTTTGACTATGGCTTTTCTGACTTGTCTCCAGCAACAGAGAGAGAGGAGAGACTTTTGCCTGCAAGCTTTAGGGATGTCTAGATGATTATCTTCTGCTGTAACCCTCACAGCACGCACATAGCAGAGCTAGAATATACAGATCAGGTTTGCAGCTGGTTTTTTAACCCCTTTTCTTGTGTATTCCTGGAAGGGAAAAAACAAACAAGCCTTTTGCCCAGAATCTGCTTTCTTTCAACTCAGACCATTTCCACATTCTGAGATATTACTTGAGATATGGATTCTGCTGAGATATGGTAATCAGTCTCCATTTTCTCCACAGCCACAGGAGGTTAAAGTTGTCTTTTACATTGCATCTCTTCTTTTCAAGTGTCTCTGTCTGAAGTAGACCCTAACAGCTTTTTAAGCATGATGTTCCATGTTCTCTCTGGGTTATTCAGTCAAAAATAATCCACATAGGAATTTTCCAGCAAGTGCTTACTTTACATTCTCAGCCAGCTTTTGCTTGTATGTCTTTTTTAAAAAAACACATCTTCCTTTAAAAGTTCAGTATGCCCATAAGTAATTCAGGGCTGTGATCTGCTGCAGTGACACATCCTAATATAGTGTGGGGTCTTAGTTCTGTTACACATCTCGAAGCACAATACTTTCAAGACAGTATTGCCAACAATTTTTCACACAACAAGATCCCATAAAAAGTATTGAGTTGAATGATATGTGACTTTGTTTCTGGTGATATTAGTTGAGAGAGGAATGCCATCCAGTATACTGAATTTTGTTATGAGATTGTTGGTGTCCACCTGAACAGACAAAGACTTTGTTTAAAGTCTCATTCAGAATATGGCACTTCCAACATTACAGCACACTCCCAGTACTGCACTGAAGTGTCAGTCTAGATTTATGTCCTGAAGTCTTTGAATAGGTTTGAACCTATAGCCAACAGACAATCTATTGCACCATATTTACCTTACTTTCCTTCCCATCCTTTTTCCTTTTGTCTTCATTCAATGATCCTGTTTTGCATTCCAGGAAATACGACTGCTTAATCCAGGCCCAGGCGCGGGAGCTCTCCCACCTCCGTCAGAAGATGCGTGAGGGCAGGGGTATCTGCCACATTCTGAAACAACATCTGGGAGATACCACCAAGTCCTTTGAGGAGTTGCTCAGAGCAAATGATATTGATTACTATATGGGGCAGAGCTTCCGAGATCAGCTGGCACAGGGGAGTCAATTGGCAGAGAGGATCACTCATAAACTAACTGGTCGTAAGTTGGTTTTTACTTCTCTTGAACTGGTATTGTTCTATTATATTGTTGTACAGTACAGCAATACATAATGGCCATGCCTATTTCTGTCAAAAAATTAGTGCGGGCTCTCCCATAGACTAAATGTGTGGTCTAGTCACTGAGTTATGAAATAAAAAGGCCCAAACTCCTGTCCCTGTTCTGTGCAACATTGACCAATCTCCGTCAGATTGGCAATAGAGAAAAAAGAAATAAATTGTATTTTGTTGTGACATGGCAGTTGATGTATGCCAGGTGAACCAAATCCACAACAGTTCTGCAATTTGTATTTTTTACGAGAAGATGTATACACTGAATTCAGAAGTAATAAGTCCACCAAGACCTTTAGAAATTTTAAAAATTAAGTTAAAATATTTATTAGCAAAATAAAAGATTTCAGGCACATACCTAAGATTACAATTACTATATAACAAATGCTAAAATTCCTAATTGACCTAACTCCCAGTTACACACCCCCTTTAAGGCAACAGTCCAAAATAGATTGTAGATTTAAAACAAAACCAGCAAGTTAACACAGTACCCACTTGACAGTGGAATTCCAAATGGCTTCCTCAACTTCAGTTACTTCACATAGCAGACTTATGCACAAATGGTCGGAGGCTTCTTGAAAGCTGTTTCACACACTCCTGTTAGATCTTATATGGCCCTCTCCTTACATAGTCTTTCATTCTCCTTTATATATGTTTCCCTCTCTTTAATATGCAAATTCTATTGCTCCATATGTCTTTGAACCTGTATCTTTCTCATAATATAAAAACTTACATGTTGCCAATATTGTCAGTAGCCTTTGGGGGGAAATAAACAGACTCCTTAGCCTTGCTTTTCTGGCTAGTTGTAAACAGAATAAGATCCCTTTGAAATCAAAACAATCCCTTCATTTACCTAAAATGCAAATTCCCTTCACACCTTACATGCTAAGCCAGTATCCATGTTTACTCATTAGCATTTCAAGCACATTTCTACACCTAGCTTCTTTTGATAATTCCAGACTTGCAGTCTACCTGACTCCAAATGTAATTAAATCACACACAGATCCAACTATACTCTCACCCACACACCTACTTTACAATAGACCAGAAAAATATGAAAATTATTATACTTTCATAACAATTTATATAGCACATTTCATGATCTCATAGTGTTCCAAAGCATTTTCACAGCCTATAATGTAGTGTGGTGTAATCACTGTTGTAATGTAGATAAATGTGGCAGGGTCTCATAATCAACAATGTAATTAATAAACAATCCAATGCCCTGGTGATTGATTAAAGGATAAAAACTGGCCAGAACATGGGGAGAATTTTCCTGCTCTTGGAATTTTTAATCTACCTGAAAGGACATCAATTTCTTGAAAGAGATGGCACCACCAAGAGCTCAGGATTCCCTAAGTACTTTACTGAATTGTCAGCCTAGATTATGTACTCAAGTCTCTGGAGTGGCTCTTGAACCCACAACTTGCTGACTCAGGACTAGAGTGCTACCCCTAAGTCAAGGATGTCTCACATATAACCTCCTTTCTCCCTAAATGAAAAGTTCCTGTTCTTCCATTTGTGATTGTTCACTTTGTTGCATGTTGCATAACTACTACAATACAATTTCTGTTGTCCAGCACTCTACTAACTTGAAATCTCTATTAATTGGAATTCTGGGCTCAGATCTGTCAGCTCTGTTTATTAATGTCGAACTCACTGGTAATAGTTATTGGTGGCCTGCCCTCGCTCTGGTCTCAGTCTCCCACTGCTCTGCAGTACCATGTTCCCTCAGCGCTGCTCACTCTATTCATGCTCCCCCGCACCTCTTGAGACCTCAAAATCCATGTGATCATCCTGGAGCTTTCTCATTGGAAGAAAACATGGACTCACATCTCAGTTAACCGGAATGTTTAATTAACCGGCACCTTCCATTCTTGGAGCATGCAGGATAACAGTGATTGTCCTGAAATTGAAAACCATTTCATTCACTTTTCTAGTATTGTACTGTGATCTTTTTGTGGCTTCACAGGAGACCCTTTGAACATCAGTGACAAAGGAGACCAAGAGCTGCTTGTTGTCAGGTAAGGCATTGACACTAAGCCATTCACTTACTATGGAATTTCAAGTCAGAGATTTGACAAACACCATCAGTAATTTGATGTGATACCAAAGTACAACTGCTTAATATTTCGTCTAAAATTCAATTATCACCTAACAAAATTGTTAATCCAAGGGTTGCTGCTTTTTTCAGAATTGTAGAAGAATGAATTTGAGACAAACCCATTAAGCGATCATACTGCATTTTCCCATGCTGTCATGTCGGTGCCTATATTTGTAAGAAATTATTGGATGCTTAATACACCTTTTAACCTGAAACGCCAGTGTATTATGCTTAATTTTCTGATGATAATGACACATTATTTGACTACAAGTGTAGAGTGTAAATGGGGGGAAAGTTTGGGTGTGCATTGACATGGATGGTGGCTCAACCTTTGTCTCTCATGCACAGAACACTGGCATTGCATATTCTCCAAATTTTGTTGGATTCACCTTTTTAGAATGTCAGCAGCAGTAATCCTTGATCTATTGGTATAAATCCAGTGCAACTCATTACTTGGAATTTCAGGACTAATGTACATGGTCGACCCTTTTTAGAATGCATCAAAACTTTTGAAGAAATCACTCCTTTTATGAATAAAGGGAATAATATGTGGATTTTCAGGAAGTGTTTGATAAAGAGTCTGCCAGGAGGCTTGTTAGGAAACTCAGGTATATGATGTAAGAGGAAGTATAGCAGTATGTATGGCAATGGGAAACAAAGGATTGGGTTGATGGGTGTTGCTCAGCTTGGCACAAAGCACCCAATCCTCATTCTGCACCAGAAGTGAACAGATCACTATATCCAAAACAAAAACAGAATTACCTGGAAAAACTCAGCAGGTCTGGCAGCATCGGCGGAGAAGAAAAGAGTTGACGTTTCGAGTCCTCATGACCCTTTGACAGAACTTGCGTTCGAGTCCAACTCGAACGCAAGTTCTGTCAAAGGGTAATGAGGACTCGAAACGTCAACTCTTTTCTTCTCCGCCGATGCTGCCAGACCTGCTGAGTTTTTCCAGGTAATTCTGTTTTTGTTTTGGATTTCCAGCATCCGCAGTTTTTTTGTTTTTAGATCACTATATCAGTTCAGATCACCTGTTGACTCCTTCGGGTACATGCCACAAATGGCTGTCCACCACCCACCTGATTTTACAGTTCAGATGAACATCATCCTGAAAGAGAGACAGACCTGGAGAAGAGGAGGAAGACAAACTAATGAGACAGAAAAGGGAATATAGACAGCCAGATGGACCAAGAGAATGTGAGAGAAAGACCTCTGAGAGAGGAAACAATGTTGAAGGAAGAGATACAATACAAATTGATGTAGAGACCAAAGTGAAACCATATGATAAATAATTATATCACACAAAAAGATAAAGAAAACATGAAGGAATATTGTTCTCTGTTTTCTCTCTCCCTCCTTTCTTGTATAGTATTGTTGCATTTGCTACCTTGCAATCCACTGGGGCATTCTAGGATCTGGGGAATTTTGGAAGATTGCAAATCTCTTCAGCTTCCTCTTCTAGAACCGTGGGATGTAGGTCATTAGGTCCAGGAGATCTGTCAGTTGTCAGTCCAATTAATTTCTACAGTACTTCTGTTTTTATTGATATTTATTATATCTTAAGTTCCTCACTCTCAGCAGCCCTTTGGTTACCCTCTATTTCTGGTATGTTTGTCGTGTCTTGCACCTTTTTCCAGCCTTTGCCTGAAGGTGGAATCAATTCCAATGCAGCATTAACGTTTTAGGCATATGCCCAAAAGTAAATGAAAAAGACTTGACTGGGACAAGGGAGCAGGTGCTGTGCTATGAACAGATAGTGCAATGTTAGTTAAAAATCCTCACTCCATTCAGTTAAAGACACAGCACACAGTAACAGAGTATATGAAATAAATTAGTATCACCAGGATACATTATCATCATAGTAAGGCATTGCCAGGTATAGCATCATCAGGGATTTCAGTGTCATGAGGTTATGGTTTCTTCCAGGTATAGTGCCATCTAGGTACATGATCATTCTCACAGTGCCACAAGGGTACAGTGCCATGAGGATACAGATTCAACAGATACAGTATTATTAGAATGCAGTGTCACCAGGGGACAGTGAATGAGGGTGTGATATCATCATCATATAGAATTATCATCTGCATAAAATCTTGAAATTGAACTCTGAGGCTAGTAGGATTGTTCCTCCTTTGTCTACAGCGCCCAGAGCCATCCC